>NC_136483.1:192463126-192708185 GCF_053919585.1 Euprymna scolopes
TAGGACGAATTTGATGCACTGAATCCGAAAATCAGGTCAGGTTTTTAGCTATGTTTACATGTTGTTGTTTTTTTAAGTTTTTGTTCATATTTATGCATGTGTAAAACATTTTTTTAAGTTTTTGTTCATATTTATGCATGTGTAAAACATTTTTTTAAGTTTTTGTTCATATTTATGCATGTGTAAAACATTTTTTTAAGTTTTTGTTCATATTTATGCACGTGTAAAACATTTTTTTAAGTTTTTGTTCATATTTATGCATGTGTAAAACATTTTTTTAAGTTTTTGTTCATATTTATGCATGTGTAAAACATTTTTTTAAGTTTTTGTTCATATTTATGCATGTGTAAAACATTTTTTTAAGTTTTTGTTCATATTTATGCATGTGTAAAACATTTTTTTAAGTTTTTGTTCATATTTATGCATGTGTGAAACATTTTTTTAAGTTTTTGTTAACATTTCAGAAGTTGGTGGGAGTAAAATGTTGAATTGTTTTGATTGGAAATAATTATTTTAATGACAAAAAATATTCAGGTCTAATAGTTCTGAGTGATTATGTTGAAAAGGGATCAGTTTGAAGTCATAAAACCTCAAAATCTTCCAAAAGTTGGCGCTCAGAATAAACACTCGCCTGTATAGGAGGAATTAGTGCGTTGCAAAGAAAGGAACACCCTGAACGACCTTCTCGTGGAAAGAGACAAAATACTCTTCCCACCACTGCACATCAAGTTCGGCTTAATCAAGCAATTCACCAAGGCTTTGGACAAGAATGGTGACTGATTCATTTACTTGTGCCAGGCTTTTTCAGGATTAATCATGGAGAAGTTGAAAGCTGGAATCTTTAATGGTCCTCAGATCTGACAGCTCGTCAGAGATTCAGAGTTTGAAAACTCAATGAAGTAAGTGGAACTGGAAGCGTGAAACGCATTTATTCTGGTAGTGAAGAACCTTAATGGCAACAATAAGGCCAGAAACTATGCAGAACTTGTCAACAACATGCTGACTGTTTTAAAAAATTTGTGCCGCAACATAAGCGTCAAGATGCGTTACCTATTTTCACATATGGACCAGTTTCCTGAGAACCTAGGTTCAATGAGTGACGAGCATAGAGAGAGATTCCATCAAGATCTAAAAGAGATGGAAACCAGGTATCAGGGTCACTGGGATGCAGTTATGGTGGTTGACTACTGTTGGAATCTGAAGAGAAACCTTCCTACAACTGAGCATTCCAGGAGTTCAAAGAAACGGAAGTTCAAGCCCTGAACAATGGTGAAGCAACGTGCAATTTACGTGTACCTAATTTTATCGATACGCACCATTCAGTTTACAGTCATCGATGTTTTTATCAGGTAATCAATATATTTTGTTGGCAAAACCTTTTTTTCTCTTAACAACATATTTAGGATGATATGTGTTGATAAAATCTGCTGATAATGCCACAAAGAATGTAATCCGTCTAGAATTGTACTCGAGTAAAATATTTTTCGTTTAAAAACGATAACTTTTTCTTTTCAACACAACAGGATTTCCCTCTAAATTCCTCGTTGAAAAACGACGACTTTAATGCACACAGGTAGTTCGAATCGAATCTTTAAGTTCTGTTAACAGCGACGACTTTTTTTTTAACAAATATAAGCGAATTTCATTCCAAATTCCACGTTTAAAAAACGACGACTTTAATACAAACAAGTAGACCGAATACGTTCATTTGACGACGATAGTTAAAGAAATCCAACGAATCCCACTGAGATTAACAAACAAAAAGACAAAAAAAGTCCGACTCACTTCATATCTTCAACCTTCGCAGTTTGATACGACTCATTCAATTCTCTCTTTGACAACGCTTTTCAATTTTCAACGCGACTTTTAATTTTTCAGGTTCGACACGAATCATTTAAAATTTCCCATTTCATCTCGGCCGCATTGGCTCCATATTTAAAGCCGAAATAGCTTCTAATCTAAAAAAAAAAAAATAATAAAAAACCTGGACTCGATTCTCAGCGACACTCTCCGCTCTAACCAGGTTCCATTCAGTTCTCGAGAACTCAACGGCTCGACTCTCTCAAACATCTTAACTCCCGGCCTTACATTATCTCATTTATGCAAATTAATGCGCGATCGAACCTGATGATTTGTCGCCTTCTTGTGTCCCATCGCTCGGGTTTCGAGTTCGCACATGCAGCCCACCTCCGTGACTGCATTCACACTACAATTTTCACTACACAACTTAGTGCAAAAAGTTCACCTGATGGAGAGAAACTGATGCTATTTTCTGATTCAGCGGCACAAAAATACTCTAAATCAGATGTAGAATCTAAACAGCATTCAAAAAGTAAAAGATTGTTGCCCAGTGTTATCTCTTTCTCTTGTGATGGCAAATACAAGGGAGAAAGAGAGAGAAAGAGAGAGGGGGGGGATTTTGACTCTTTACTTTAACATCCTGTTATTGTTAATCTCACTGAATATTGTTTTACTTTTTTACTCCTTTCTTTTAGGCTGTCAAGAGAATCTAAAGAAGATTGTATCATAAAAGGAATCAAAATTCCGAAGAATACCGGAATTCTCTTTCCGATTATGTGTTTACATTATGATTCCAGATATTGGAATGAGCCGGAAAAGTTTAATCCTGAAAAGTGAGTATCAAACTTTTAAAATGCTGACATAAATAACATTAAAGATAGGAGGTGGAGGGTGCTAAGCTTTGTTTTGTTTTTGTTTTTTAACTCTTCTACAGGAAAACCTGTAAACTGAAAATACTGTTAACAAAGATTCTTTTCCATTTGAGTGATTTTATGTAGCAAATATTGGTTAAATCAGAGATTAGAGTTAGGGTTATGTCAGTGATTTTTGTCCACAATGAGCATTTGTTTTTTGCTTCAACTTTTCAGAATAGATTTCAGGCTTCATTAAATTGTTCTTCGTGTATTCATTATGACGTTTCTTTGGCTCATGTCTGTCCCAACTCAAGCTAATCAATTTCATTTTTTTTTTTTTAACCCAGGAAAAATTAGTGAACTTTTTTGTGTGTTTTTTCTTTGTTTCTTTTTGTTTTTGTTTTATTTATTTATTTATTTATCTATTTTTGCAATATCAATTCAGAGTTCAAATATTTAATTTATATTTTACATTCAGTTAGAAACAGTAATTAGTTTCCTTCTAAAACGAAACATTAAGAAAACGACCATTAAGAAAAAAGATGCATAGTCGCTCGGAACCTAAATGACTCCTTTAAAAACTCTCATCTGTATATCAAAACTGAGCACATATATCGCAAAACAACAATGCACACAGGACATCCAGTTGTAAGGTTCTGTTAGGAGACAGCTACTATATGATGTGACATCCACTATACCATCTACTATGACTATATAATTCCTACAGTAACGTTCCTAGAAAACTGAGCTATTAAACCTGACACATGGGACAAGAAGGAGAAAGAGGCAACCTTAGAAGTTAGTGTCCCCAATGGGGTTAAACAGAGCTGAGAGTGAGAAGATAACGAAAAATCAAATGTCTTATGCATGACATGAAAAGAAATTGAAATCTTAGGAAGATCTTTATCATTTCAGTAATTATAGAAGCAACCGGACTCGTGAAAAAGAATTTCAAAAACTACCTGGCAAATATATCCGATGAACCAAGTGCAAGAGAGATACAAACAATTGTACTTAAAGGGACGGTGTGAATCATAGCAAGGTATCTTGGTTAAAACGTATAAGATAGTGAGTGAATGTACGGCATCCAGCAGGATGCCCTATCCCCAAAAATGATAAGAAAATTGAAAAAAGAAAAGTTTACAAATTGTCAGTCAATTGAACTAGCGTATGCAATCTCTTATTTCTCTTTCAGTGAACCACCTTTGACTAAAAACTATTTCTAGAGCTGTGTTTGTCTGTTATTTCAACACACATTTTTTTAATCAATCATCAGAGAAAGTTGATATGGTATAAATTTTCCAGGTGTGTAACGTCAATAGAGGAACGTGAGAGTGGGGGATCATGTTTGATCATTTTGTTCTGTTATGGGCATTTTGTCAAGATTATTATGGCGTGGACATTTCTATTGGAAGCAACCAATGTTTAACTGTCATACAAAACCCATTTAACTCTTAACTTTAGAAAAAAAAACAAAAAAACAATGAATTGAAACTGTTGTTAAACATACCTTTTAGATTTTTTTGGGGTTTTTTTTTTTTTTTTTTTTACATGGAGGTCACCACTTATCAAGGCCCGGAGGCCACTCAGGGATAAGGATTATTGCGTGTACAGTAATCAATGAGATAGTATTGTAGTAATCATTAGTATTGGAGATTTGATAGAGTGTCTTACTTAAGGGGGCGGTTTGTCAGGAATTTGGTTACGTTGGACTTGAAGACATCCAAGTTGTAGTCAGATGGGAAACAGGCAAACGGAAGAGAGTTCCACAGTCGTGCACTTCTGAGAAAGAAGCTTTGTTCATGGAATCTACGTTTGGATTTAGGCACAGATAAAGAGTGGGGAAAATCATTGACAGTGGTTTCAGCTAGACGGGTGCTTCTCATGAAAGATTGACGAGGGGGGACGAGGGATTGGAGCTCAGACGAGCACTTGCCATGGAAATAAAAATAAAACAAAGACAGGCTCACAACGTCTCTTCTGTGGGAGAGAAGCTTGTCAAAACATGGAGCCTCCCCAAGACGAGAGCCATCCATTTCAATTGATGCCAGATGGGGTTCAGAGCGTTGATGATGTAAAGATAGAAGCTTGGTTTTGGATGCATTAAAGGTAACCATCCACCTCTTCCCCCATTGTACCACACGCTCAAGATCAGAGGGGAGAGAATTAGAGAGAACTTTGTCATTTACAGCCTTTGATGTGTTGCTATAGATGGTCGTGTCATCAGCATAGATGTCAACGAATGATTTAAGTATGTGTTTTGGGAGATCATTGATGTAGATCAGGAAGAGAGTTGGGTCCAGAATGGACCCTTGAGGAACTCCAGCATTAATACTGTGGGCCTCTGATTTCTGCCCATCAACCACTACTCTTATGAGCCTATTGGAGAGAAATGATTTAATGATTGAGAAAACATTTCCAGTGATACCGTAGCTGGAAATCTTGTGAAGTAGTCCCTTATACCATACCTTGTCGAAGGCCTTCGATATGTCAAGAGTAATTGCCCTGGAAAGGAAGCCTTTGTCAAGAGATTCACTAATCCTGTGAATATAACCGTTAGCACATCTGCGGTAGATCTTGCAGAACGGAAACCATATTGTGTGTCACTAAGAAGGTTATTTCTGCTGAGGTGGTTGACTATTTCTCTATTTAATATTGATTCCAGCAACTTACTCATAACACACAGGAGACTTATTGGTCTATACTGAAAGGGAGATGACTTTTCACCTGAATTCTTAAATGCAGGGCAAACTGATGAGGTCTTCCAGGGAGTCGGAAAGCACTTCTCCTTAAGGCAGCGCTTAAACAGTTTCATAAGTATGGGAGCAAGTTCTGGTTGAAGCTTTTTTAACACTATAATTGGGATGCCGTCAGGGCCAGTTGCTTTACTGGAATCAAGGTTCTTGATTAGCTTGGCGACATCATGCACAGATATTTGTATGTTACCTAGCGTGTTCTGTGTTATAGGAGGAAATATGGGGAGTTGATGGCCTTCGTCGCATAGGGTAGAATTAGCTGCAAAGTTCTTTGCAAATAGTTTGGCCTTGTCTGATGCTAACGAGATGACCTCTGGTCCATTGATAATGGTTGGGATAGAACGCACACTTCTGTTCAGGATCCTATTTGTTATTTGCCAAAACTGGTGGGAACCAAGCCGCTGATCAGCTACTTTGGATTTAACAGACTGGGCATATAGCTCTCTTGCATTTTTTATTACTCTTTTAGTCTCAGTGCATCTATTACGTTGGTAGTTATGGAAAAAGTGATTTCTGTGCGCGATAGCAGCAGCACATTCTGAGGAGAACCATGGCTAGCTGTTAGGTTTTTGTTGGAATTTTTTAGATGGTATGAATTGGTCTATGCCTACAATTAACCATTCGGTCAGATCTGATACTATAGAGGACACATCCTTTTTAAACATGGAATGCAGAGATAGATCAGATATGAATGTACGGAAGCTATTCCAGTCAGCCATAGAGTATCGGTATACAGTATGGTGGAGGGGTACGTCTGGGGGCTTATTACATTTCATTTTTATCTGAACTGATACGACGGAGTGGTCGGAGGATCCTAGAGGAGAATGAACAGAACATGAACATAGCTCAGGGGAAGTTGAGAGAAAAAGGTCTAGGAGGCTTGCATATTGACCAGTAGTATCGGGCACATGGGTGGGTTCGCGAACAATCTGAGTGAGGTCATAAGCAATGGCAAAATCATGACAAAACCTCCCCTCATCGTCTGTCTTATTTGAATGGGTCAGCCATTCCACATTATGGACGTTGAAGTCACCACAGATGTGGATGTTAGCTGAAGGATGTGTAGACAGGATGTGGTCTATTTTCTCAGATATACTCTTAAAGATAGTAACTCCGCTGTTATGGGGCTGATAGAGGGCAAATATAAATGCAGTGGTGTAAGCAAGTGCAACCCGGAAGCACATATAGGGTAAATTAGGATCTTCTCTAGAGATATCCCTGCCACATGGGAAGCCATCTTTAATGTAGGCACATATTCCATGTCCATGGCGATCTTGGGGGTCAGATTTAGCTGTTAAGTTAGAGTATCCGTTAATTATGAACTCATCTAGGGAAGTGGTCAGCCCTATTCCAGTTTCACTTAGAAAGAATATGTCCGGTTTCGTCTCCTGTAATTGGGTTTCAATCTTTGGAAGGTTGGAACGTAGACCCCTGATGTTGGAGAAGGAGCCCTGGTAGTAGGGGTCTACGTTGGAAGATGGGGTTCTAGGTTTATTCGAGTTTGTTTTCTGGAGATATTTCATGTTGAGGTTTTGGGATTTGTGGAACAGGTCGGCAAACTTGGTTAGAGCAGGATAGAGAGGGAAAGTAAGAGAGAAAAAGACAGGAAATTTTTTTTTTAATTTTTTTATTTTTATTTTTTTGTAGCACATGAAAAGGTAAAGCCATAACAATTACCCACTAGTATGGCATCGAGAGGCCCCCACCAGAGACTACTGCATGGTCCAGAATCCATTCACCAAATGGCAATACAGCAGTCCCAGTACTTTGCGCCTGGTGATAGGACAGCCTCCTTAGTGGTCAATCCAAGGTTCGTCTCCCTGACTATCAGGCGGATAACGTCAGCCCAGACGAAATGTTTACCTCCAGCACCCTTACTAGTGACATGGCCACAAGGATAGACATAGAGACAGAAAAATTTCCGACATCTCAGACTACTGTTCACCATGTACTACAGATCTTTCAAGCAGCTTTTCCTTCACCCTTTGTCAGAAAAATCACTCATTTGAATGAGGACTGAGGGACAAAAAAGGAGAAGCGAGAGTTACTGGAGCTGCCGATAACACATCCACTGTATTATCTACTCTATCTAATCTTGTGCTGGAACAAAGGAAGCAGGGAATAAATCAGAAAATTTTGAAGAATACATGCCTTAATAGTATTTATAAAAAAAGACTGAGACTAGCAACATCAACATTTATAGTTTTGTGATTTGTATATTTGCTAACAGTTTTGGTTTTGAATCAAATCTAAAATTGCCTTAATTTTGTGGTAAAATTTTTAATCCTTTAAAAAGCCTATTATGAAACTGTAAAAGTTTGGTTATAAAATTCTGATTCAAACTTCAATAATTTTTCAAGAAAATAATTCATTCAGTGTTTTTTTTTGTTTTTTTTTGTTTTATTTAAATGATATTTTGAATTGTACACCATTTTTGTCATTTTAGTTTCAGTAAAGAAAATAAGGCAAAACAAACACCATTTACATATCTTCCTTTTGGGGGTGGACCAAGAGTTTGTGCTGGAATGCGATTAGCTGAACTTGAATTAAAGATGGCGGTTGTACAAATGTTGAGGAAATTTCGTCTTGTTCCATGTGAAAAGACTGAAGTAAGTAATCTTCATTGATTATCTTTATATAAAATACTTCATATTGAATGCGGCTAAAAATAAACAAATTTAATCTTTGCTTAATATTAAGTTTATTTCTTGTTTTTCAATTTTATTAAGAAAGCATTAGTGGGACCTGTGGAAATTCCACAGCGAACTCATTCATATGTAATTGATATTGATGTTGGCATTCTGTGGATGTTCAGCGTACATGAAGACACCCTGATATTATTGTAGCTCTTTTGTTAAAACTGCAAAAATATTTATCTAAGTCAGCAGGGAGACCTGGTCGTAAAATACGCTTAAATATGATAATTTATGCAGATTTCGTAATATATTATTATAGAGTCAATTTTCTATCGATTCTTATATATATTATAAAGTTGTGATTTCAAAAATAACAAAATATATCCATATGACTTGGGTGCATCAGCCTGAATTGAAACTGAAACCAAAACTTATGAAGAAAAAAATATATGTATACATATATAACTTGAGTTCCTTCAGATATAATCAGAACCGAAACCAAAACTTATGTAGAATTCCTGGTAAAATTATTTATAAAAAAAATAGATGACTTGAGTGCCATCAGCTAGAATCAAAACCGAGACCGAAACTTATGAAGAATTCTTCATAAAATTATTTATTACAAGAAATGGAAGGTCATAACAATGAAACGATAATCACTTGAAAGAGAAAAGATGTAAGCGTGACACACAAAATAACACACACGCCATCGTATTAATATATAGATTTAGACACATTTGCATTACACGGACAGCGTTATTTTTTTTTTTTTTTAAGTTGTGTTTCATTAAATTGTTTTGTGTTCGGAAAAAAATCTTGCTTGTTATTTATTTGCCGTGTTATCTGACCAAGAAGAAATTGGAGTTATCGCCCCCTAACTATGGCGCCGTCCGTGTGATGCAAAAGTGCCAGCATTTCAACCATATTTTAATCTTATTTTCTTCTAAAGAACAAAAAGACTGGAAAAGGAAAAAAGATTTTTATGTATGAATATTTCAAAATATTTTCTTAAATAATTTTTATCTTTGCAGAAGAAGATTGTATTCACCAAAGCAGGAATGCTGAAAGCAAAGAATGGAGTTTGGATTAAAATTGAACACCGTTAAATACAACATCATTTTTTAAGATATATAATTTTTTTTTTTATAAAACAAAAATTAATGTAAAATATTTTATTTTAAAACCATACATTACAGTATCTGTTTGATGTACTGGAGTTTCATCAGTTTGGAGTAGAAATTGTCAGACCGAATCTTCAGCACCGTTTAGTAGCCAACGTCTTAAAAAAATATGGGGGAAATATACAGGAAGAAAAAAGAACACTTCACCGGTTCAGGATAAACGGTGATCGTCTTTTTTTTTTTTTTTTGACTCTTTTTTCTGTTCTTTTTTTGACTCTTTTTTCTGTTCTTTTTTTTTTCTTCTTCTTCTTTTCTATTTTTTTTTTTTTTTTTTTTTCCTTTTTTTCTATTCTTTTTTCTTTTCTCCAGATCACCTGTGTTCATAAAAAGCTGTTTGTTTGTCTCAGTGGGATTTTTAAAAATGTTTTTTATTTATTTTATTTAAATTTTATTTGAAGGACGTTTTAATATTTATACATTTATATTTAATAGATTCAATATAAATGTATCAATTGTCTTGAGAATGTTGCATTTCATATTGTTTAGATGTACGACCGTCGAGGACAACTTTGATTTTTCTATTACTTAAAAAGGATTTAATTACGTTATGAATTCTTCCAGTGATTCCATATGATCTAATTTTCCTTAGAAGACCATCGTGCCATACCCTGTCAAAAGCCTTAGATATATCAAGGGCCACCGCTCTACCCTCCCCTGTTTTGTCCAATGAACGGTATATACGTTCAGAAACTACAGTTAAGATATCTGCTGTTGAACGGGCTTGCCTGAATCCATATTGTTTGTCAGTCAGGAGTTTAGCAGCTGTTAGGTGCTGGACTAGGGCTTGATTAACTAAGGACTCAAATATTTTGGCGAAAAGCGGGAGGAGGCTAATGGGGCGATAATTTAGTGGGTCAGTTATTTCACCAGAATTCTTGAAGACTGGTACCACAGAGGCGTTTTTCCAGCAGTCGGGAAAGCAAGATTCGTTAAGGCATTTATTGTAAAGTTTGGAGAGAACTGGAGCAACCTCGGCAGAGCATTTTTTTAATAGCACAGCCGGGATGAGATCTGGTCCACATGCTTATGAGGTGTCTAGGTTTTTTATAATAGCATGTACCTGAGAAGGGGTGATTTTCAAATCGTCTAGTGTGGCGTCTGTTCGCAGAGGAAAATCAGGGAGTGAGTGGTGTACCGAGTTCAGTGTGGAGTTTGAGGCAAACTGACTGGCAAGCAGATTAGCCTTGTCAGTTGCCGTGCAAGCAACCTCATGATTGTTTGATAGTGGGGGAATAGTTGACTGTCCATTATTTACTACGCTGTTGTAGATTTTCCAAAAATCCCAGGTTCCTAATTTCTGTGCTTCAATGTTACAAATTGGATCTTTTTAAGTTTCTTACTGCAATAACTTTGATTTAGTTTATCTTGAAAATAAATTTTTATTTTATACTTTTAATTTTCTTCCAATAATATATAAAAATTCACCATAATTATTAATAACTAAATCTTATCATTTACTCCCTATGAGTAGTCACCAATTTCTTTTTGAGAACAACTTGAGGTGTTCTCTGAAGTCTGAGTGACAACAAGTCTCCCCAGATTTCCAGTACTCTCCACCTTTTTCGATAACATTTGCAGATGAATTTGCGTTATTGTAAAAGTCGCTTACCATTGATTTCTTAATAGCGACCATTGGTCTTCACTGGAATTTGGGTGGCAGCAATTCTCCCGAACGTTCCAGTCTTTTTGCGCTCATCCAGCGGAGGTCTGGCTAGTGCTTTCTCTCCTCGGTCTTTCCATCCTCCTTGACATTAATGCAAGCAAGGAAAATATTAGCATTGTACATATAAAAATTATGCAAAACCTGTAATTCAAAAACAAAAGTAGACTTTTACAATTATAAGTTTTTGTGTGAAAATATTAAATAAACAATGCTTAATTCAATGGTAATATCGGTAGCTCGAGAAATTCATTTTTCTTCGAGTTATATCGAATTCATTAATATGAACTTTAAGAGCTTTTATTTTTGTAATGTCCTTGTAAAAAAAATTTTTAAATTGTTATAATTTACGATGCTTTATTTTCATAAAAAAAAGCCAAAATAAATTCTTTTTTTTTTTGTTACTACTGAAAACCATAACTTTAGTAAAGATATTTTTGTTTAAACAAAATAATACATTCCCACTAAGATTTAAATTAAAATAATGTGTTTATTATATTCTGCTGTCATTATTTGATAAATACTGAAAAATTCATTAAAATTGGTTAATTTCCTGATATTTGGTGAATTTTTAAAGTAAAGAAAGGAGTAAAATGTTTATACATTTTGAGCATCGACATTATTTTGCACGTACCTAAAAATTTAATAAAAGTTACAATTTCTTCACAACTATCGTCACCTTTTCCTTTCGTTGTTGTAATATTCAAGACTACATTTTTAAAAGCCTTAACATTGTTTTATGAAAAGAATAGTTGAAAAAAGGGCAATTCGGAATCTTAACAGATTCTAAGGGAGGTAACTATATTTTACTAAAGTAATTGCAAAAAAAATACTATTTCTAACAATTCTTAGTAAAATAGAGTTACCTCCATTAGAACAATGAGTTAAGATTCCGAATTGCCAAAAGTAGTTGCACCTTTTATTTCTTGTTTTCATTCTTTGTTTTTTATAAACTTTTTTCTTTTAGTAAAATGGAATTATTTCCCTTAGGCCAATGGACATGTTACAGAAAAGCACAGATTCCTGTATATATAATTCACAAACCATGCGATATTTTTCGTCATTAAAACTTATTTATTATTATTTTAGTAAAGCTTTCATTTATCGTTAATAGAGTCTGGTATGATCGGGGAGAAAACACTCTTTTTCTCAAAAATTAAACAAACGTTCTTCCCGTTTTCTGATGGTAAACATACAAAAGTTGTTTTTATATGTTGCAGCAAAGATCAACAAAAATTGTAATTATTTAATATTTTATTTATGCATGTTTTTTTCTTATTTTTTCATTAATTTATTTATTGTTTAGTAGGGTTAGTATTGATTCTTACAAAAATATTATTATTACATTTATTTTTTTATATTAATTTAGTTTTATTCAAAACCGATTACAAAGATTTTCCCAAATCTCAGTACCCTGTATATCAAATTTCGAGTCTGTAAACTGAAAATTGACAGAATTATTGTGTATGGAAATTATAGATATATAGATTTATTATTATTGTTTTTTATTGTCATATAACGTAACATGTGAATTGTTTAATTAGTTTTAAAAGGAGGTAACCAAAGTATTTGACAGATAAAGTAGAAAACATTGGTACTGTCCCTTTAATTGTAGAAGTAGGTTTAACTCTGTGATGATGTACAATTTTTCAAATTGTTTTATTTTTTTCACTAAAAAATATCTAGATCTTTATTTACTTATTTATTCATTTTTTTTTTTAATGTATGGTATTTTCTTCTTTATTTTTAGTTTATTGCTATTATTTATTTATTATTTATTTATTTTTTCTAATGTATGGTATTTTTTCTTTATTTTTAGTTTATTGCTATTATTTATTTATTTTATTTTTTCTATTTATAATTTTTGTAAACTGTAACCTAAAATAACCTTATAAAATTTGATTTGGAGAATAGTAATAATTTTGGTAGCTTTTCTTCATAAGACAAGATGGTGGCCCATAGTAAATAAATCTTAAAAGAACTCCTACAACTAGACATGGACTTGGTGAATTGTTTTGGTTCATTCTGGATTTTACTTGTTACACTGCTATGCATTTTTCTCTTGGAGATTTTTCTATTTATATATATATATATATATATATATATGGCTTAATGTAAAAGGAAAAGAGAAAGATCAATTCCACAAAAGGAGACTTATCCAGATAATGCCAAGCTCAACAATAATTATTGGAGCTTATACAATAGGACAACAAGAGTATGAAATGAAGACACAAAACTATATATTGGTAGATATAAAATGGATCATTTATTGAATAATGGAATATAGGCAAAATTTGGGAGAGAAGGAACTCTTTATGCCAGGGCATTTCGAAGCCTAATGCTTCTCATCAGAAGAGTAGAGAAGGTGCTAGGTAGCATGGGGAAGATACGGCATCTAGCGTAGTGTTCATTAGGGACGAAAAAGATTAAGAGGAATTATAGAATGTTGGGGGAAGCTTTATTGAATTCTAAATAAATAAGGAGAAGCTTATTATATATAGTATGATATATAAGAATATACATATGGTCTTTAACATAGTATTGAGATTAAGGGGTATATGTATTATGGTTAAATAGGGGGTGTATTGTTGCAATATATAGTTTTGTGCCTTCATTTCATACTCTTATTTTCCTATTATATATATATATATATATATATATATATTTATTTATTTATTATATATATATTTATCATATATATATATATCATATATATATTATATATATATTTATATATATATATATATTATATATATATATCATATATATATATATATATTATATATATATTATATATATATTTTATATAAACAATTATATATATATATATATATTATATATATTATATATATATATATATATTATATATATATTATATATATTTTTGTAGAGCAGCTCGTGTTGTAATGTTGTTGAGAGCTTTGAGAGGTCAAGATGTTTTCTGGGAGCTTGACGGCGAGCTGGAGGCCAGATCTTAAGAAGGAAAATAGAGCGGACAAGGCGATGATCTGTCCACCCATTTGCTCCCCTCATGGCTCTGGTGATTCTCACATCTTTCATGTCATTACGTCTTACAATAACATAGTCAAGTAGGTGCCAAATTTTGGACCTAGGATGCATCCAGGTGGTCTTGAATTTTGTTTGGAGCTGGAACATGGTATTTGTGACAACACAACACGAGCTGCTCTACAAAACGAACTGGCTGAATGTCTTACCTTACCAACTCCTGCAGTAGATCCCATAACAACAGCTTTCTTAACTGAAAAATGGGAAAGCATCTGTGAAGTCCTCCTCAATACTGCCAAGGACATTTTGGGATTCTCAAGAAGAAAACATAGAGACTGGTTTGACGAGCAGTCTGATGGAATTCATCAACTAATCGAAGAAAAAAATCGGCAACAGCAAGCAGTGACTGCAAATCCAACTCCAGCATCACGTGCCAAGCTAGCCGAGCTTCGGTCAAAAGTCCAACAGGAAACCCGAAAAATGCAAAATGAATGGTGGACCAATCTTGCAACTGAGATCCAAGGTTTAGCTGATATGGGGGACCAACATCAATTTTATAATGCCCTTAAGACAGCCTATGGGCCAAAGAACAATACCCTCTGCCCAGTCCGTAGTGCTGATGGTTCCATACTCTATATTGAGAAGACTGCCATACTCAATCGGTGGGCTGAACACTACCAAGACTTACTGAACAGGCAGAACCCTATCGACCCTACTTTTCTTGACCATCTTCCTGACCTTACTGTAATTCAAGAACTGGATGTAATACCAACTATCCATGAAGTGAGCCGTGCAGTTAACAACCTCAAGAATAATAAAGCCACTGGCCCTGATGGCATACCAGCTGAGCTTCTTAAGCATGGCGGAGATGCCATTACCACTTGTCTCCATAACATCATCCAAGATGTCTGGGAGTCAGGCTGCTGCCCACAACAATGGAAAGATGCAGATATCATCAGCATATATAAAAAGAAAGGTGACAGAAATATTTGTGGCAATAGTCGAGGCATTTCCCTCCTGTCAACCTCAGGGAAAGTTGTCACTAGAATTTTACTGTCTCGTATCATCCAACACATTGTCAATCAAGTCTTACCTGAATCGCAGTGTGGCTTCAGACAGGAGCGCAGCACGATTGACATGGTCTTTGTGGCAAGACAGCTCCAGGAGAAAAGCGTCGAGCAACACCAAAATCTATATATGGTTTTTGTAGATCTCGCCAAGGCCTTTGACACTGTGAACCGTCCTTTGCTCTGGGAAGTACTCGTCAAATTTGGCTGCCCACCAATATCCCTGGGTGTCCTGAAGGCTTTCCATAATGGATCTATGGCTCGCATCTCCAGTTCAGGACTAAAATCTGAGCCCTTCCTGGTAGAATCGGGTGTGAAGCAGGGATGCGTCATTGCGCCCATCTTGTTTAATCTTTTTCTTGCTGCGGTTTCCAATGTTGCCAAACAGCAAATCCATCTTGCTGATGGGATCCGCCTCTCATACCGGCTGGATGGCAACCTCTTCAACCTGCGTCGCCTCCATGCCAGATCACGTGTGACAGAAGAAGCAATCCATGAATTGCAATACGCTGACGACACAGCTCTGGTGAGCTCATCTGAAGAGGGTCTTCAGCGCACCATCAACACTATCTCCAACATTTACTCCCGAGCTGGTCTAGCCATCAACATCAACAAAACAGAGGCACTTAACATATGTAAACATCGTCAGGAACCCCCAATATTCACAATCAACCAACAGCCACTGAAAAACACTCAAGAGTTTACTTATCTTGGCTCAGTGCTCACTGACTCCTGTGACCTAACAAGTAAGGTCCAACGGCGCATTGGTCTGTCTGCTGCAGCCTTTGGCAGACTCTCACACAGAGTTTTTATGAACCGTAACCTCACCACCACCACCAAGATTTCTGTCTACAGAGCAATCTGTCTCTCCATCCTCTTGTATGGCAGCGATTTATGGGTGCCTTATAGACGCCACCTGAAAAAGCTAGAAGCATTTCATACCAACTGCTTACAGCGTATACTAGGTTTAAAATGGTGGCACAGGGTGCCACACAATGAGATACGCAGGCGCACTCAAATGGACCCACTTGAAATAATTCTAACTCATAGACAACTTAGGTGGCTTGGTCACACCATCCGGATGCCAGCAGAAAGGCTCCCACGCAAGGTCCTCTACGGGGAACTTGCAGAGGGCAGACGCAACCCTGGTGGTCCACGTAAACGTTTCAAGGACCAACTAAAAACATCATTGAAAAAATGTGGCATAGAATCCAACACCATCGAACATGCTGCTGCTGATCGGAGAAAATGGCGAAACATCTGCTAAGAGGGCTTGGAAACTTTCACCTCCACCTATAACGACCAAGCAGAGCGAAGAAGACACCAAAGGCACGCGGCGCAGCGGGCAGACGGCATCTTCCCCTGTGCTGCCTGCGGCCGTGTATGCAATTCACGAATTGGACTGCACAGTCACCAGTGAGTCCATCAGGCGTAATCTATCTGGGACTGTTAGGCATGGTGCAACGTCATCGTCGTCAGCGACGGATTACTGAAGAAGAAGAAGAAGAAGAAGAAGATATTATATATATATATATATATATATATATATATATATATATATATTCTGATGAGTGCATAGAGTAAATATTTAGTATTAACATAAAAATATTAATTGTTCCCCCATATAGATATAACAGATCTGTAAAATGTACTGAAGTTTTGTTTGGAAATAATCATTGGTAAAATCTTGGACTTTGGAATCTGGCAAAATTGTTATTTATTTATTTATTTATTTATACATGCTCTGTTGTTATATCTTAACAAACATCGAGCTCCTGATTTAAAAATCGATATTAACTGATAGATAAAATATTAATATATTATATATATATATGTATATATACATATATATATATATATATATATATATATATATATATACCATAGTCAGCCATAAACAACTATTTCATCGTCTCTAAGGCTTATCAGCGTGTCTTGCCAGATTAGTAACAAACAATCAAGAATATAAACCTCTGAAAAGCAGAACAGTATCCAAATAAGACAGTAGATATTGAACATATAAAGTGCTCAATACCTTATAGGATAGTTATATAAATAATAAATGGTAATAAAAGGTTCTTAACTTTTCTGCAATTTCATGGTATTACCGATTATCAGTTGTTATTGCTAGCATCATGTCTCAAATTATTAAAAGTGAAATACAAAACTATTAACCCCCATCCCTTTTTTCATCAGGTTGGCCTCGCTTCAAAAAATATATAAAAATAAGTAAAGTTCTGAAATTTTTTTCATTCTTAAATTCGTTGGAAGATGATTTTATCTTTATTTCCATGTGAGAAAAAGTAAACAATTTTCTGTCTACAAAATATAAAAGTGATGTATTTTACCAATTTTGCATGAACATTGTTTCTTTAATTTTGTTTAAAAAACTTGCTGTTGAATGGATATTTTTGCTGAAATAAAATATTTTTAATGAACAAAAAAAAAAAAAAACAATATTTTTGATAGTCAAAATCTTTTGAAATAAAATGCTTTACTTTTTTGTCAATTATTATATTCTACATGTGTATTACATAAACGATGTTATGAGATTTTTGAAAAATAAAGTCCATTGTTTCTTTCTTTTATATGATGTTTATTGAATTGCTAATGTTTCAATTACACCTTGAACCATTACAACCAATTGATATACCTTGAATAATTACTAATATTAATGTGCATTAAAACATCATACACCTTGAACCATTATTAACAATTGATACACCTTGAACAACTACTAACAAGTAATACACCTTGAACTATTACAAGTAATTGATGCACACTGAACCAAAACTGTTGGCAAGGAAATTGCTTTAACAATTTTTTTAGCTCTAAGTATATCATACCCAACCTCTACCGAATCAGCAACTCTTAGTGATATGCAATTAAATTTGCTCTCTCTCTCTCTCTCTCTCTCTCTCTCTCTCTCTCTCTCTCTCTCTCTCTCTCTCTCTCTCTCTCTCTCTGACTGCTCCTCCCCTTTTATCTCAGTCTAACAACTGGTTCAATATAATAGAAAGCAGGAAAGTAAGAAAAAGCTGACTGATTGTTTAACCTAGTTTCAGTGTTGTTTTTGAAAAGTCTTTTTTTTTTTTCTACTCGAATGCATTAATTTAGTCGCTGGTGTCATTAAGAAAATGAATATTATTTATTTGTTACATGATAAGGGCTGTCCCCTTTTCATGTAAGTATAAAAATAGAGAGATTTAGTTAAATGTAAAAATGAAATAGAATAGACGAAATTCGAACCTCGTAATTTAGGTTTAGAAAAAGATTAAGAGAGAGAATTAGAAAATGGAATGTAAAAACAAACCATTGTTTAGCTTAGAGATAAAATAGTTTTAAGAAAAGGAATGTGCATTTGTCAATTATGTTATGAAATTGAATTGAGGAATGCAACTATAGGATAATTTAATAAACATGTTTTTAACATATTGGAAATATAGGTTACTGGAAATATAGGTTAACATTCCTTTTGTAAACAAAGGAAAAAGTTTGGACACGCATTTTCAGAACACGTGAAAGAAGACACATGTTTTAACGTGGGTATGACGTCATGGAAAATGGGAAGTTCTCGATATAGTTAGAAACTTTAGAGTTAAGCAGAGAGAGTCTGAGGGACAGACGACAGTCTGGAGTCCAGAGATGGACAGTCGAACGTCTGGAAGCGAGACGGTCACCTTTGCAACATAGAATGTAAAACTTTGAATTCCTGACTAAGAAAACCACCGACCGGTCCATGGAAATAAACGCGTCATGTGTTTTTATAAACGTCGTCTTTGTGTTGTAATTCTACCAAAAGGTAAAGTGAAATTGTCATTATATGTCTTATATATCCTGTGTTTTAAAATATTTTCACACACACAATGTCTCTACATTTCATATCTACAATATGAACACTAAGACTGTCTCAACACTGTTTCCTCACTCTAAGAGCTTCTACTATACTTCTAAGTATGAACATTTTATATATATGAATCTCTTCATAACACGAACACAGGACGCAACATCTCTCTTAATAAGACTCTCTAAGACTCACTTTTAATAAGACTTCCTAACAACGAACAATAACAAAAAACAATAACAACAACCATAATAATAATAATAATAATAATAATAATAATAATAATAATAATAATAATGAAACTATATAACATATTTATTTATTTATTTTTAATATGTCCACATCGAGGTCACACTTAATGTGGTAATGTAAAGTTTGCATCATGTGTAGTTTTTAACGTTCAGAACTATTAGAATCTCACTAAAAAGATGGGGGAATCATCACTGTTATACAAATTGTTACCATTGTTGCATTAATTTATGGAGGAGAACTTTGTAATCAACAAGAACAAAAGTCTGAATTGAGTTATCGCCCTTACACGGTAAATGAAATTTATAATTCAGGAAAATTTAAATCTCACCTCCACCCCAAACCCTGGACACCAAAGTGTCCTCCGGTCTTGAGCATAGTTTAAAATAACATATTAACTTGGTGCCATCCTCGTTGATATTGGTGCAAATTGGGACCATGCAATGGTAAAAAGTTGAGTAGCTAGCTAGTTTGGTTATGCAGGTTGCTTAACTAAGCCAAAAAGAAAGAAATGAATATTTGGAACAAATGATAAAAAAAAGACTAAGGTAAAATGAATTGTAACAAAATGAAAAGTTACAACAATAACATGATGGAATTTATGATATGCAAAAATATGTTTGCAATAAATTGTAAATGAAAAGTAGATTTAAAGCCAATTTAGGATATTTACAATCAAGAGTTAAATTTTTATAATAAAAAAATTAGTTTAACAATAATAAAGGATTAATCTTTTTACTATAGGGATTATGTAAACATGAACAACGTTTTTGTTCTGTCTAAAGACAGTTCCAAATCGAGAAAGGAGTTGGGATCGAGAGGTCGTCAATTTACGTCCTGGAAGCTTATGGGGCACATATAGCAATAATGTAAGAAATCTAGAAGAAGTCGGAACTCCGAGGAAAGCTATGGAAGTGTATACACAAAAATAAACTTATATAAAATATACAAGAACTTGTCATGATGTTCCTTCAGATGTAGGCAATATCTCCATTGCAGAGTTTCTACCAGATGGCAACTGTTGAAGAACAAAGGAACTGTAAAAGAAGGTACGTCCCCTTTGTCTGTGTGCCATGCCAACTATATGTTAAACACCCGTTTTATGGAAACTTATGGTTAAACGTCACACCCACACACATGCATTGACAATGAAATTTTATACATATATTCAAGAGACACAATTTGTGTCTATGTATATACACCATCAAACATGACACAGCATACAGTACAATTGTATTTCATGTATACTTTAAAAGAGAGGCAGAGGCGTTTCAAACATATATACACCGCTACATTATATACATGTTTTCAGAATGCAACATACATATTTATATAGCCCCACTATATAACAATATGACATTTCACATAATGAAATTTAATTAAATATTTACCATTAAATATTTAATTGTTATTGTCTGGTGCGAGAAAGTAAAACATTTCGTCCATAACTTATGTTCTCAATTCAGTCGTTTATAATAAAATGGAAATTTTTATTATTGACTAGAGAATTGATGCCGTTTTGATTTTCGAAGCATTCATTAGTTGTTTGTTAATATTGTTTGAGTTTAATTCTTTTTTTTTTTTTTTTTTGCTTGCCTTATTTAAAAGTTATACCAAGATACATAAATATAGCAATTACTAATTGCAAAGAGAAACACAAAATTAGTTTGGTGACAATAATAGCGAGATATAAACAATTAACAATAATTTCTATGACAAAACAAGGAAATAGCATTGCCATCATATATTTTAGCAGAATTATTGATTGATTCTGAGTCACCTAGAAAAAATCGACTTTACTTTATTATATAGATTAATAGTACCCATACTTCACTTCCTAATTAAATATTTTCATGTTTTTCCCCCTGTTTTCATTTAAACAATTACAGATTCACTTTCATAATTAAATACTGGAGCACAAAATTTCTTGATCAAGCAAAAAAAAATCGGCAACTATTCTACACCAATAACAAAAAATGTATATACAGATTCACTCTCAGCGAAAAAAAAAACAGTTTGGTTCAAATTCTGTAGAAGTGCCAAAGGAAAGGCACATTATCATTGAGACGTAGGGGGTTATTGTGTATTTGTGGCCAGATTTATAGGGGCATCCTAAGTTTTAAGTTGTGAAGTGAGACGTCTGCATGTTAGTACAGTCAAGGAAACAGAGAGCAGTGAGGTAATTCCAAATGCAAGCAGTCTGAGGGAAGAAACTATTAAAGTAGAAAGCTTTCCGGCATCTGGGAACTTCTTTAGTGAAGGGGTGGAATTTTGCTGCTTGTTGGATTTCAGGTTGTTTGGGAATATTTACGTTGAGGAATAATTTCACTAGAGTATATTGCATTAAAATATTTATAAAACAAGCATACAGATGCTGCATGGAGTTAAATGAATAGAAGAACATAGATAAGCTAAGTGGTCGACGATAGTGGAGGGCGACCCGAAGGCTCTTTTTCATTAGCTGCTACACCAAAGTGTAGAGGAGAGGATACCACTCCATTCCCAGGATTACTTCACTTTCCTTTGATCTTCCCCTTTATAATGCAAGGGAACATTATCAGGTATCATTTTCAAGTCTTTGGCATGACTCGACCGAGGATTGAACCTTGCTCTCCCAGTCAATTAGTGAACACTTTTACCATAATTGACTGGTAAAATAAGCTTTATGATAAATTGCGGAAGACGGAGGCACCAACATACTTGGCTTAGTTCCTGGCATCACTGTGTGATGTACAGGGAGGTGCAGAGAGAGATGCTAAGGGTGCCCAAGCACCGGCCCTTTTTACTCTTGCTTTAAAAGTGCCCTTTTCAGAGGAATATAGTATAGGTCTGTGTCTCACCATTACTATATTTTTGCCGGGTTTTTTTTGTTTGTTTTTGTTTGTTTTTGTTTGTTTGTTTGTTTTCACTTGAGCACCTGTCCTAAAAAAGTTCTCTGGTGATGTAGTCGTTGATCTTCTCATATCATCTATCTTAGTGAAAGAAAACTCTCTCTCTCTCTCTCTCTCTCTCTCCCCCCCCCCCATTTATTTGTATTTGATGCAATGAGTGTTGGTTGGTCCATTCAAACGTAGCCACATCTCAGGACACCGGTGTAAAAAAAATACAACACAAAGAAATCGGTTGAGAAAGATTAGATAAGTCAATTTTTATCTGTATAACAAAACCTACTGATATTCATTCACGACGCACCAAAAAACCGAAGTAACTTTTTCCCACCCACTTGTTTGGAAGAAAAAACGATGGATTTATTTGGAGTTTTGTACATCCCTAACTTTCTGCTTGTCATATTATTTTTTTTACTCACTTTTTATCTGTAAGTTCACAATTTATTTTTCACTGCTTTTTAACGTTTCTTTTCTCAAGGCTAAAAAAAAATTCTAAATAATAAATGTTCTGTCCCCTTCTTTTCTTTAGACGTCTTTGCCGTTGTTCAATTGTAGCATATGAACCGTGGAAATGTCTCGCCAATTTCATATTGCCACATTTTTTAAGAGTTTTGATTATTGGTCTTGATTTCTATTTCCTTAAACTGAAAAAAAAAGTTTCCGGTCGACCTAGACGAGAGGATCCAAAATGGCCGACCAGGACTGAGATATGACACGTGCCGTTGTTTCCTTAATAAATTATTTCAGTTAGGAAGAAATATCTCATGTATTAATAAATGTTAAATAATAATGAAACCTTACCAAAACAAAACGAAGTAAAAAAAAAAAAAATATCTGACAATTCATCGGCTCTAGCTGAAATAATTTATTAAGGAAACAACGGCTCGAGCTTATACTAATAAATAGCAACTTACACACAAATAAATGTTAAATAATAATGAAACCTTACCAAAACAAAACGAAGTAAAAAAAAAAAAAATATCTGACAATTCATCGGCTCTAACTGAAATAATTTATTAAGGAAACAACGGCACGTGTCATATCTCAGTCCTGGTCGGCCATTTTGGATCCTCTCGTCTAGGTCGACCAAGTTTCCTTTTTAAGATGTTGAAAATGTGAAATAGATAATAAAAATAGAACAATTTTAAAAAGTATTAATATTTTTCTTTCAATCTCTTCCTTTCTTTCTCTCTCTTTTTACCGACACTATCTCCCTCTCTACCAACATAACATAGAAAGATAAAAGAAATAAAGAAAGCAAGAAAGAAATAGCTGACTGATTGCAGTTTGACCTAATTTCATCGTCCGTTTGTTTATAAGAAAGTAGTTATTCTCCGTTCTACCCTCCTCTCTCTTCGTTCTCTCTCGCTCTCGCTCTCTCTCTCTCTCTCGCTCTCTCTCTCTCTTTCTCTCTCTCTCTCTCACACTCTTTCACTCTTTCTTTCCCTCCCTCTTCACTCTTTTACTGTTGCAACTATTCTAGCATAATAGAAATGTTTAAGAAATAAAGAAAGCAAGAAATAAAAACAAACCTGACTAACTGCTGTTCGACCTAATTTCAGTGTTGTTTTTCAAACCACAAGTAGTAAAAAATTTTAAAATAGATATTTCTAACTGCCCCTACCTCGCGCCGCTAACTTCTGAACTAATTTGCTCAGTGGTTACTACATAAAAATGTATATTACAGAACGACAACTTTCTTCTCAGGGTACATGGTGTTCATATTTTATAGCAAGAAAACTTGAAAGTGTTTCATCAACTTTTAAAGAAAATCTTACAAAAGATTTATTTTCCATAACGACACTAAACAAAGCATTTTTGGTTGTGCATTACTTTGAGGAAATACAAGAGTAGCTTTTATAGCATGTTTAGAAATGCAAGATGCACAACTCTGGATGTAGAAAAATGTGTAAGGAAAGTCCTTTAAAATTACTGCGCCCTCTGTAGATGTATAATGTTGCAGCAACGTAAAGCAATTCAATAACCAGTAAACACCGATTCTGCACGGAATCCAACTAGCAAGGTACCTAGACGGACGCGAACGGTTACTCAGAACGGACCCAACAATTAGTTACTCAGAACGGTCCCAACAACAGTAAGATATGCTCACACCCACACGGCACGAGAAGCAACAGCAACACGATTCCTGACCAAGTCAATCATCGCCCTCCCAACGTCTTTCAATCACCCGCTTTTATGGCCGTTGCAGGCCGGCTAAATTTGCATATTGCGAGAATTCATGTGACTTTGCGAGATATCATCCTTTACAAAAAACAGCGGCTGCCATCTTGATCTTTCTTTCTCTATTTTCGGTCGGCGATGCCAAGCCGGCCCCGAGGTAAGTCCTTCCTTTTCGTCCGTCTCTCTTACGCACCCACACAACACACAAACACGCGGGCGCTTGTCTCCTGGATGCACATTACACTCCCCCCTGATCTGATGATCACATAGGGAGCATTGTGGGGGTGGCCTTTTAGTGCGTGTGCTTCTGCGAAGAGGTACATTCACTGTTTCAGATTCGGGCTCTGGATCTGGTTCCGCCTCATTAGACGAAGTATCACTATCAGTCTCTGGAGGGGGCTCACTGAATCCGTATATCGGCAGCTCATCACTGGACGCTTCACTGCTTTCTTCTGTAGTTGTGTGACGCGCCTCGGTAGCTGGGCGAAGATCTCGCACATGTCGTGGGGTTCCATCGACCAAAACAGACTGCTGGCTAATCACTCCAGATATTTGTCCTCGCTTAAACTTATCGGTGCACCGATTTCCTGGGGGTCGCACCCACACTGGATCTCCCACTTCATATCTGTTACATGTTCCCTTGTCGGCTGGCTGCGTAGTGTTAATTCCCTTCGGTCCGACTCGGTATGTGTAAATAGCATTCATAGGTGCGGTTGAAGGAGACGTCCCGTCCTTTGGCGTAATGTTATACCAATATGTGGCTTCCGTAATAGTACATCGCTTCCTGGCAGCAATTCTCTTGATGCTGCGATGGCTTCTTTCAGCAATGCCATTTCCTGACGGCACATGCGCACATCGCAACTGTAGTCGGACGCCCCACTCATCTAACAACTGCCGGACTTGCTGGCTACAAAACGCTTCATCATTGTCAGTCAGGAGCTCTTCCGGCGCACCTCGCTCAGAAAAAATGGATGATAGGTGGAGAACAACATTTGCCGAATCCTGTCTGGTCATCTGCCGCCACACCGCAAATCTCGTAGGCCCGCAATCAATGAGAGTTAGAAAGGGCTTGCCACTGTAATGGGTAATATCCATGGCCAGCCGCTGCCACACACCCTCAACTTCCAATCGACCCTTCTGCCATCGCTCTGGTGCAGGATCAATAGACTGGCAAGCCTCACAATTCCTGATGATCTGTCTGACATCCATCTTAGTCACTGCTGGGTATACGCGCCTCACAAAATAAAGGGGCCTCTTGATACCCGGATGTCCGCTCTGTGCATGAATTTTTTGTATTTGACATGGGTCGATTGCAACTGCACAAGATCGAGCAGTAATCTCCATTCCCATCTTCGCGGCTTCATACCATTTGTGAGGTACTCGGGTCAGTTGGTCAGCACGATTACAATATGATGGCACCAGAGTGACGCTCAGTGATAGCCCATACTCAGATACCAGGTTTTTTAGCGTGTCTAGCCTTCTCCGTATTAACATTTCGCTTGCTGCCTTGGTACGGATTCGTGTCCGTCCTGAAAGTGTGTCAGACACCCAGTGGTAGACACAGAGAGAATCTGTATACAAGGTCAACTTCTTAGACTGCCACTGCAGGGCTAGATTTATCCCCTTTACAACGGCGTTCAGCTCTGCCAGATTGATATGCTGAGAATCTGTTACGGGCCGCAGCCAACATGCATCTTCGAACACATTTCCTCCTTGCTCCAACGATACTCCCAACGCCAAAGAACTGGCATCAACCCACACACCTACGTTGTCTCCGTTAACACACCACCGCCCACAGGCAGGGTCCTTCTTGTTCACTCTCTCCAGTGTCTCTTTAATCATCAGAGTTAGTAGGACATCATCGGATATGCCATCCCAACCCGTGGTTGTTAAATTTGCTCTGCGTTTAATTACACCAACAGCTGCGCGGAGCCAGCCACAGGCCGGTAAGTGACCAACAAGTTTTCCACACCAAGAAAAAACGGTCCGCCTTGTAATGATGTTGGGGATGCTTGGAATTTCACTGCCACGCCTCCATTGTAGGGTGCCATCTTCCTCATAAACATCCAATCCCAATACACGTGCTCCTTCCCTCAAACATTCGGGATTCTTGCATTCCAGACAAAACTGAGCCAACTTTTCTTTGACACGCGACGCAGACTGTACATCTTCATTGACATATACGTCATCAATGTAAGCTGACGTTGAGTCCCTCATGGGCTTTTCTTGGGACAAGACTGTGTTGACAATAGTCTTCATGATCTGTGGTGCCACATTTAGGCCAAAGCCGAGGCGTGTAAGGCAGTACCTCTGCCCCTGGAACCAAACTGTCTGGAACGGCCACAACATCTCATCAACTCGCACCTGTAAATAGGCTTTTCACAAATCCAATATCGAGACATTAGTGCCTTTCTGACACCATTCCCTCAACTTGCTGGCGCATACGTCAGCATCGGTTTGTCTCTTTTTTTTTCATTTTTCTTAAACTTTTTCTTCTAGAGGATGGGACATCCAACCAGATGTCTGACATTTACCCCTATTTTAGTGAGTCCAACCAAGAGATCTTTTCAGGATTCTAGCCGTCCCTTTCAGTGCAATCGTTTGTATTTCACTTGCACTTGGTTCACCGGGTATGCTTGCTATGTACTTTTTAAAGTTTTTTTTCATAAGCCCAGTTGCTCCTATGATGACTGGTATAATTGAAACGTCTTTTAATTTCCAATTTCGTTTCATATCATACATAAGTCCTTGATACTTTGTTATCTTTTCCCTCTCAACTCTGTTAAGCCCTGTATCATTGGGTACACTGACCTCTATTACGGTCGCTTTTTTGTTTGCTCTGTCCCAAATCATTATATCTGGTTTAACAGCTGCGTTTTCAAGATAGCACTGAGGTTGAGAGTGTGGGCCACCTGATTTCTGGTTGCAAAGTCCTACTTGGAGACGGTTATTATACAGCATCGGCAGTGTAGGCTTCAATATGCTTGTTAAGCTCCCTATAGTCCAGCACCGGCCGTACTTTCGACTTGTTATGCTGGACTACTGCAATCAAGGGTATTAGACCCTTGGGAGGCCCAAGCTTGTCCTTAGGGTAGGGGATTAACCAGCCATCTTGGATCCACGCCTTTAGTTCCCTTTCGTATTCTGCTCGGGCCTCACTGGGTATAGGGTACTCTGCAACCCCATTCTTGAATTTAGTCGGTGCCCTTCCCTCGGTCCACTTCCAAGATGCAATCCAGGGCCTCTTGCGAGAGTCATAGTCCACTGTAAAATCCGGCCGATCGATGTGGAGCGCTGCACACACTGGGGCCTCCAAGAATCGCACTTTTCCATCCCAATGAATTGCGACTTCCCCCAGCGCCTTGATGGCATCGTATCCGAGCAACAGATCAAACCCCAGGAGATTTCCTTGGGTCACGAGCACATTGATCTTAGTGGCTGCACTGGTGTCCGTGTAGACCTCAACAGTTCCAGCTCAACAGCATGTCTGGGTCTCGCCTCCTATCGTGGTGACTTTGATCTTTCTCTTAATCCAACTTGGACACAGCCTGGCGCTTACTATAGTATCCGAACAGCCTGAGTCGAGAAGTGCTGAGCAGGGTATCCTGTTTACATAGACGGTCATCACTGGTTGCGCTTTGTTCAAATTTTGCTCGGGGAGCAGGGTGGCGCTGACGTCCTCTACCCTGATACGTTTCCTGCACAGTTTTGGGCTAGATGCCCCAAACCGCCACAATTAAAACAGCGCACACGCCCCCTGTTGGTGCAATTCCTTGCAAAATGTCCGCGTCGGCCACAGCGAAAACATTTCCCATTGCTTGCAGGGTTCTGATTCGGAATCTCCCGAGCGCCATCTGGCCTGTCTGTGTCGCCATCACAATTGGTTCCCCCAGGTCCTCCTCATCTTTGATGGTGGCTCGACCACGTTCCATCAAGTGTTCCATCGGCGTTGTTGAAACGCTGGTTGAGGCTCTCAATAGCTGCTTCACCCGAGTGGGAAGGCCTGCCACAAACACGTACACGAGCATCCGCTCCGACACCCCTCCACCGAATAGGACTGCGAAGAAAACGTTCACGCTTTCCTCCAGTAGAAGTTTTCGGGAAGCAAATTTTTCATAGGCCGTACAAGGATCCATGGCGAATGCCTTGTACAGCGCAGCTTTAATTGCGGTGACATCTCCCTTTTCGGCAGCACTGAGTTGCTGATACACACTCAAGGCACCCCCAGCCAATCTCAGGGGAATCACAGTGTGTACCCTTTTTACCTCACAAAGGTTGCACGTCAGCTCGACCCTTTAAACCCAGTCGACAATGGACGTGGACCCGTCAAACTCGGGTATGAGCTTTAAGTCGAATTTCGACTCGGTCATAGTCCTAGAGGGCAAATAGTCGAAATAGCTTGTAGAAAAATGTGTAAGGAAAGTCCTTTAAAATTACTGCACCCTCTGTAGATGTATAAAGAAAATCCTTTAAAAGTACTGCGCCCTCTGTAGATGTATAATGTTGCAGCAACATAAAGCAATTCAATAACCAGTAAACACCGGTTCTGCACGGAATCCAACTAGCAAGGTACCTAGACGGATGCGAACGGTTACTCAGAACGGACCCAACAATTAGTTACTCAGAATGGTCCCAACAACGGTAAGATATGCTCACACCCACACGGCACGAGAAGAAACAGCAACACGATTCCCGACCAAGTCAATCATCGCCCTCCCAACGTCTTTCAATCACCCGCTTTTATGGCCATTGCAGGCCGGCTAAACTTGCATATTGCGAGAATTCATGTGACTTTGCGAGATATCATCCTTTACAAAAGATGGCGGCTGCCATCTTGATCTTTCTTTCTCTATTTTCGGTCGCCGACGCCGAGCCGGCCCCAAGGTAAGTCTTTCCTTTTCGTCCGTCTCTCTTACGCACCCACACAACACACAAACACGCGGGCGCTTGTCTCCTGGATGCACATTACACTGGAAGCATGAAAGAAAGACCCCTCTCTCTCTCTCTCTCTCTCTCTCTCTCTCTCTCTCTCTTGTCCCTTTCCACTGGATGCATTTTTCTCACTCAGACATCATCCTACCTTTTTTCCGTTATTGGATTAAAAGAGTTTTTGTTTTCTTCCATGCAATGCTTTCATTTATTACTAATATATATATAAAAAAAAGTGCATCTATAATGATGACCCTGACGTAATCTGAACACAAAACTGGGCCACTCCAGATCTGATTGGCCAGTATGTGGCCAAATCACTTAACAGGGGCACTGATTCGTGAGAGAAAAGGTCTTTATTTTATTTATGATTGCTACACATGTAATACTGATCAAATCAATCTCCTTCTATATATATAAAAGGCAAAATGTGTGTGATCATTTCGTGTATGTCTTCAAAAGGTTTTTCTCGCACACGGTCCCGGGTTCGTTACGATCGCTTAGAACTGTTTATATGGGTCCTAAATAATAATATGTACGATTTGAGAAAGTGCGTCGCATCTAGATTTATTTACGTCGACTTTTACAAAATTATTGCTATTTTGGCTTCTCGCATGTTGATGAGGCTTTTTCGTATAAAAAGCGAAACTAATTCAAAGTTAACAACGAACAACGTTCTCGGCATTGCGCCGGAAAATGTCCAGAAGCAATCAGCTTTGATCAATGTTGTACATCAGACAATTGTTATTCAATCTGGACAATTGGGAGCTGGTTCTCCTCCCCCCAACATCTGTTGGGGGAAAAAAGCAAAAACAGTCAAACTTGGGTAAACAACTGCGTGACTTCTATTTGACCTTCTTAATTAGGTCAAATGGAAGCAGCAGAGTTAACTTTTATTGCGCACGCCTGTTTTTATAGTTTAATAAATAAATTCAAACCTGAGTATGTTGTATGTATGTCATGGTGGCCTAATGGGTAACGTCTCCCGTTTTTTTTTTTCACACATTAATTTCCAACTCAAGGGTACGGGTTCGATTCTCATACTTACCTACCAAAACATTTTTTTATTTAACCCCCCCCCCCGGAGTTTTGATTTCCCTCAAGACACCCGGGCATCGCCGGGTACCCCCCGCTAGTCTATAATATAAATCTCAAACGTCTGTTAGTGTGTATGTTTGTATGTTTCGCTAAAACTTTCGATACACGCGACCAACACTAACAAAATTGGTATCATTTGAAAGATCAGTCTCTCGGACGACAAATATTAAAAAATTGGCCCAAAACATTGATTCTTTCACCATCAACCAGGCCGTTTTTTATAAGGAGGGGTCACTTTTTCCGTCGACATTTTTGCAAAGTCATCATATGCCTTGCAATGTCTAAGCTTAATTCGAACGGCGGTGACGTCGTACTAAACAGTTCACTTTCTTTTTCACTTCCTTTTCCTCTTAGCGTTACAGGTTCAAGCCTGTCTGCCTACTACTTTTTTTTTTCGCATTCGCACGGATACTCACTACTATTTTCAGTTTTTTTTTTTTAAGGGAGTTTTGAAACTTTTTTTTTAGGGTTCTGTTGATCAATACCCTTACCATACAACCTCTCCACACTCGGGCAACACCAGATACCCCCGCTAGTTGTTAAGAAAGGAGATAAATCTCTATCTTATCTCCGGTGTGGAATCATTGAAGACTTCTATAATAAAAAGGAGCTATACTTGAAAGTGTTTCATCAACTTTTAAAGAGAAACTTCCAAATATTACTTTTCCTTAACGACACTACAAAACCTTTCTTGTTATTCATGACCCTGAGAAAAAAAAAAACAGACGTAATTTCTAAAACAGACAGTGAATATTAGGGGGGGGGGTTGTATCTAATCTTTTAATTCGACAAGATCATCAATCAGCAGTTTCTTTCAACCAATCAAAAAAGCTAGAATATTTACTTTGAATTTCAACATGTACTATAAAAACCCAAACACATAGCTTTCTCTCTTTCTTGCTCTTCTTTCAGAGACAGCACACGTGCACATGTCACAATCTAGCAGAGTATTTAGGCAAAAAGGCTCTCGGCAATAGTATACATATGACAAGAGACTTTCACAGACTACTAAACACAACATGTACACTCAACTAACCAAACTCTATCATATATAAGTCCATACATGCACTCTAGCAAAAGGCATGCTAATACATGCACATACCTCTTCGTGCCTATCACATTTACACACAAGTAAAGTAGCACATGACACCAGCCAAAATGAGCATTTGTACTCAGTTTCTCTTAGCACACAAAACAATTTTTTTCACCAAAACATTCTCAGACTCTTTGAATTTTGGACCCTTTATTTTTGTTTTTCACAAAAGTTGACATTAAAATAATGTATTTTTCATATTTTAAATTCATTATATAACATATCGAATAGTTGTTTTAAAACATTAATACAGAGAAGTATATTTGGGGGAAGAGGAAGCAGGGAGTGAAAAAAGGGATTATGAGATTACAACGTAAAAGGGAGGTAATCATAAAAGGGTCTATGATAAGAGTTATCGTACTTATTTTCAACACCCCACCCCCTTAGCTCTCAGCATATTATTTATTTATATTTATATTTTTCTCTTTACAGAAACAAAGATATGTGAGAGCAGATTAGTGTCAGTTTAGGGTCTGAATAGAAACTTTTTAAACTTGTCCGGGTTGGAGGTTTTGTCATAATGTCGGCGATCATGTCTGCTGTGGGAAAGTAAATTAATTGTATTTTGTTATTATTCAGAGCTTCTCTGATAAAATGGTACTTAATGTCGATGTGTTTACATCTCTGCCGATGAATGGGGTCCTTAGAAAGCGCTATAGCCCTTTGACTGCCTCCGAATATTTTGATGGGAGCGTGTTCTCAGTGTGGATCCATTTCCTTGAATAGTTGCACAAGGTTGTAGCCCCTCTTGGGTGGCTTTTGTCAGCGCTATGTACTCAACCTCGCACATAGATAGAGTGATTGTAGGTTGCCTTTTTGACTTCCAGAAAATAGGTGGCCAATCCTGGGTTAGACTAAAGCAATATCCGGATGTACTGTGTCTGTCTCATCGATCAGACGCCCAATCGGCGTCACTGTATGCGATTAGATGGATTGGGTGATTTGTTTTTGCGTAGTGCAGTTGGTGTTGTGTCATACCCTTTATGTATCTCAGTACGTGTTTAGCTGTCACCCAATGTTTTTCTCTTGACTTGGACAAATACTGCGACAATTTCCCGACAATGTAGCATAGGTCTGGTCTGGTCTGGTGCAGATCATCAGGTAAATTAGACTCCCGACGACCTCGCGGTATTTACTGGGGTCAACCATGTCATCCTCTTCGCCAGCTAGATCCAGTTTTTGCTCGCATGGGGTCGTCCTAGGTTTGCATTCGGACATGTCAAACCTTGCCAATATTTTTGTCGCATATTTTACTTGGTTCATCTGGATATAACCTTTGATTATATTGAAGTCTATTCTGAGGAAATGGTGCAGCTTTCCGAGGTTTTTCATTTTAAATTCTGATGTTAACGACTGTTTGGTGTCGTTTAGTGAGTTGATGTTATCGGCAGCAATGATTAAATCATCGACCCACGAGACGATGATAATTTTTCCTTTGTCGTTGTATCGCATATAGACTCAATGGTCTACCTGATTTGGGGTAAAGCCGTGTCTGTTGAAGTAGCTGTGCAGGGTTTGATTCCAGTTTCGGCCTGATTGTTTTAAGCCATACAGGGATTTGTTAAGTAAACAGACTAGTTTCTCATCTGTTTTCCCTTTTGTCTTGAATCCCTCCGGTGGTTCCATGTAAATTTCGTCGTCAATTGGAGCATGGAGATACGGTGTTTTTACATCCATTTGATGTACTATGACAGCTATTTGCATTAACATGCGGATTGATGAGATATCAGCCGTCGGAGAAAAAGTTTCGGTGTAGTCTACTCCCTTAGTTTGGTTGTACCCTTTTGCGACGAATCTGGCCTTGTATTTAGGGGACCCGTCGGCGTTTTCTTTGATTTTATACACCCATCTATCGCTTACTGTCATTCTGCCTTTGGGTAAGTGTGTTAGATGGTATACATTGTTTTCCTTTAGGTAGTCAGTTTCTTTTCTGGGGGAATTTTTCTTGGATGCAGATGTTGCAGTTTTTGTTGTTTGCAGTCTTATTTTTTATTTTCATCCCTTCGACCACATCGGGTAGTTTTGTTATATCGTCGTAATTGCAATGGCCGAGTATTTTATGCCACGTGTGGATATCGTGGCATTGATGACAACTGTCTTCTGCATTTCCTTCCTCCATAGTTTTTTTTTTCTTTTTTGTTTTTTTTACAAAGGCATCACCACATTATCAAGGCCCAGAGGCCACTCAAGGATAAGGGTTAAAGAGTGTACAGTAGAAATTGGTCAATATTAGTAATGAAAATTTGGTAAATTTAATAACTTATATGGAACGGCTCATCAAGAACTTATTTACTTTAGACTTGAACACAACCATATTGTAGTCAGCCGGAAAGCAGGAAAACGGAAGACAATTCCACAGGCGTGCAGTTCTAAGAAAGAAGCTTTGTTCATGGAATCTACGTTTAGGTTTAGGCACAGATAAAGAGTGGGGGAAATTATTGATAGTGTTTACAGCTAGACGAGTGTTTCTTGTGAAAGTTTGGCGAGGGGGGACCATAGATTGAAGCTCAGTTGAACACTTTCCATGAAAATAATGATACATCAGAGACAAACTCGCAACATCTCTTCTGTGAGATAGAGGTTGCAAGGAGGAGAAAAGGACATCTCCTACGAGGCTACGAAGTCTATTTTGAACTCTATCAAGGCAGGCCAAGTCCTTTCTAGCAGCTCCTGCCCAGATGTGGCAACAGTATTCCATCCTTGGTTTTTAGGTAGTATAGTCTGTTGCGCACGTGTATTTTGAATTTTGTTCCGTTTTTATGCTTTAGTATATTCCCGTCTTCTTCAAAAATAACTGTCGCTTCGTTTTGGGTCGCAGTTTTCACAGAAAATATATCATGTCGATATGAAGGTATAAGTAGTGCCCTTTTTAGGGTAGTCGTAATAGAGTTTCCGTTAGTGTTTAAAAGGCAGACTTCGGCGTCTCCTCTTTTTAAGGTTAAGTCACAGGTTTTAGTTCCGTCTGCCAACTCCATGTAGTGGTTCTCAGAACGGAACGTTGGGTCGAAATTCTTAAATTTCTTCGCGTCTGTTATAATGTGCGAAGTGGCTCCTGCATCGACTAGTCGGTTCGTATGCGGTAGTAAGTTCCGGGTATAGTAGTAGTCCTCTGTTTAGCAAGTGAAGGAGTTTTCTTCGGTGCCGGCTGCCTTTTTCATTGTATCTTTTCGCTTATAACAGTAGAACTCCCTTTTATGGGTGTTACTTTTACAGTAACTACACCACTGTTTTCGCTGTTTGTGTTTGTTGTTGGGACATTCTTTCGATAAATATCTTTTTCCGCCGCATGTGAAGCACGATATTTCACGTTCGTCATGGTAGTGACGGCTCTCCATCATATTCTCTGAAAAAGACGATGTCAATTTCATCACTTCGTCACTGGTCGACTGGATTTTATGTTTCAATGTTTAGCCGAAATCATGGAGTTCTGTTTTAAATTCCAGGAATGTTATTTCTTTGTTACTGTGTGTCACATAAATCGAAAAAGGGTCGTAGTAGCTTGGTAGTCCTTTTAATATCATGGCAATAATTAGGGCATCGTCAATTTGCTTGTGTAGTGTTAGCATAATATTTTGAGAGCTTTTCTCCCATTATCTGTAGCTTCTCTCATTATTAAGGATAAACTTTTTTCGTCCAAAAACTGTACAAGTTCGGCGTAAGCATCTTCATTTCTCTCGATGTCGCTTCCGTTTCTATTAGGGTGTATACCTAAAATGGCGTCTTTTAGGCCGAGTGTGCGTAAATCATAAAAATTTTGTCTCATAAATTTCGTATTTGGTTTCATCTCCGTCAAATAAAACTCTGTTCCATCGGCTTCCATTATCTCTCCTGGGCACATAACCTGTTGCGAGTTGTATTTCAGTGAAAAGAGAAAAGGAACTGGAACGAAGATTTGAAAGAGGACACGAACACGTGTGTGACGGGTATAAAGAGAAGTATATTTTAGGGGGACAGGAAGAGGAAGCGGGGAGTGAAAAAAGGGATTATGGGATTACAACGTAAAAGGGAAGTAATCATGAAAGGGTCTATGATAAGAGTTATCGTACTTACTTTCAAAAATCTATCATCTTCTATCTATATATATATATAAAAGCGAAAATGTATGTATGTATGTATGTATGTATGTATGTATGTTTGTATGTCTGCTAAAAACTCTTGACCGACGGAACAAAAATTCACAAACCTGGTCTCATATGAAAGCCCCACCCTCCGGACAACAAATATCGAAAAATTGGCCCAAAAGGACCATAAGAAGTGCGTCAACTGATCGATTTTCTGCAGGGGGGGGGGGGGCAAAAAAGTGAAATTTTAATGCTAAACATTACATATTTTTAAATCGATTTATAACTGCCCAAAAAATACGGGCGCCAACTCTTCTACATAAAGTATACACGGGGCCGTTTATTTTGGGTCAACTTGTATTTAAAACCCGCTGAGTCATGTCACGTGATCTTGACGTCAGCAAGCTGGAATGGCAGTCTGAATTTAAAAAACATTGTTGTTATCGGTAAAAAAAATGTAACCCTCACACAAGCTAAACTATGAACTTCTACGCTATGACAACGTTACCAAAGTTATTAGCACATTAAAAATAATTAGATACGATAGATAAACTAAAAATAACAAGCCAAAAATGTGAAGTAAAAAAATAAATACGCTTACAAAAAATATTAACGATCGAAGTTTTTACAAAAAAAAAAAACTCAGACGCCATTTTCTTTTTTAGTAACACTCTTGAGAGTAAGAAAGACGAAGTGTGTGTGAGAGAGAGAGAGAGAGACGTAAACAGAGAGAGAGAGAGAGAGAAAAAAAAAAGTTAACTTTTTCACCCCGAAATCGACAATTTTCGACAGGGGGTGTCAATAACGCATGCGTCAGATGACGTCATGACGCCGTGACCTGATTTACTTTAAATACTTGAAAAACCGAACAAATTTCATATACAGCGTTTTAGCTCAGGTAGTTAAGGCCTTGGTTCATTATCTAAACGTTTTTGGTTCGAATCATGGTGTGAGATGTTTTTCTTTTTTCGATTTTTTAAATTTAAATATTGAACCCTGTATTATTTAAGCCATTTTTCACGTAACGTTCGTTTTCCTGGGTTTTTTTTTTTTTACTTCGCTTATTCTTAGCGACACCCCAAAACACCCGGGTACCAACCGATTTTTTTAAATTTTAATATCGAAAAAGGCTTATTTAAGCCATTTTTCACGTGTTCGTTTTTCTGTTTTCATCATTCGTTTGCCTTACATTAGTTTTTTTGTGTTTTTTTTCGATGTTTTGATTACCCCCCTCTTAATTAAAACGTTTTCTTTTCTTACTTCGCTTATAACAATGCTTACATCGTCATCGTTATCGTCGTAACGCTCGACGACTTTCAAACATCTTTCACTTATTCACTTATAACAATGCTTCATTCTGGCTGGCCGATTTTATTTTCAAACTTCGTCTCAGGGCTTCGGCTTCGATCCTACCCCCCCCCGGCTTCTTTTTTATTTAACACCACACATACCTACAAACACCCGGGCAACGCCGGGTACCCCTCGCTAGTCTATATATATAAAAGGTAAAATGTGTGTGACCATTTCGTGTATGTCTTCAAAAGGCTTTTCTTGCACACGGTCCCGGGTTCATTACTATCGCTTAAAACTGTGTATATAGGTCCTATATAATAATATCTAGGAATTAGAAAACCGCGTAGCGTATAGATTCATTTACGTCGATTTTTACAAAATTATTGCTATTTTGGCTTCTCGCGTGTTGATTGGGCTTTTTAGTATAAATAAAGTGAAACTAAACTCAAACGACATCTTCGGCATTGCGCCAGGAAAAACGTCCAGAAGCAATCAGCTTTGATTAGACAGTTGCTATTCAATCTGGACAATTGGGAGCTGCTTTCCCCCTCCCCAACATCTGTTGAAGGAAGAAACAGTTAAATTTGGGTAAACAAACCCAAACGCTTCGTGACTTCTGTTTGACCTTTTCAAATGGAAGCAGCAGAGTTAACTTTTATTGCGCATGCCTGTTTTTATAGTTAAATAACCTGCTTAATGTTGTCTGTAGCCGTGGCTCAATGGTTAACGTAGCACTGTTTTTTTTTCACACATTAATTTCCAACTCAAGGGTACGGGTTCGATTCTCATACTCACCTACCAAAACATTTTTTTATTATTATTTAACACCCCCCGGAGTTTTGATTTACCTCAAAACACCCGGACATCGCCGGGTCCCCCCGCTAGTTTATAATATAAATCTCACCTGTCTGTTTTAATGTATGTATGTATGTATGTATGTATGTATGTCTGCCTAAAACTTTCGAAAGAGGCGACGGATTTTAACGAGATCGGTATCATTTTGAAACTCCACTCTTCAGACGACAAATATCGAAAAATTGGCTGAAAGCATTAATTCCTTCATCCTCAACTAGGCACTTTTCTACAGGGAGAGGTCGCTTTTTTCGCCGATATTTTCGAAAGTCATCCCCTTCTTTGCGATTGACTAGCCTTAATTTAAACCTTCGCCACTTCCGGTCTGGCGATGGACGCAACGGCAAAGACGTCATGTTTTTTTTTCACATTCTTTTCCTCCTTTGCAGTACAGGTTCAAGCCTGCCTGCCTGCCTACTACCACTTTTTTTTTTTTTTTACTCAACATACACCTCAAAACTCCCGGGCAACGCCAGGCACCCCGGCTAGTCATCATATAAAGCACAGGGATGTAACATTGCAGCAATGGAACAGGAATTGGTAGACATTGTTGGACTAATTAAATCAAAGTTTCACATCAACAAATATTCCATCTTTTAATGATGTTTTCCTTTTACAGATGTGGATGAAATATTATTGCTGTTGGTACATAGGTTCAATTAAACGTTCCATAATAGAACGCTGGAGTGTGTCGTCAGTGATGTTTTGGAGCGGATCATGGAAATGTTTCGGGTCTTTCAACATCAGACATTCCTCCCCGCGCATGACCAGACCAGAGGTCATCGGTCTCTAGTCGACTTTCCATAAGTGCGCTTTCAGACACTGTTTAAATTGCGGCTGTACTCCGTGCAAAATCTTCCTGGCTTCTCGGAGTGGCTGAATTCTAATGGCGTATGTTTTAGTATACAAATAATATAATAGCAATGGAAGAAAAAAAACTTAAGACCACTTCTGTCTACGGTTTACAGTAACGGGAATCGTTTCTTTTTTCTTTTGAGTTCTGAATCTTTCTACTGCGAACGTTAATATTATTTTTGCCATGATTTCAAGCCGTTTATCAGCAGACCCTTTAAGTATTATTGTGAGGATCTCGCTAACGTCGGTGTCAAAGTCCCGCCAGGCGTTTGTGTCGACTGCCGCTGGCCATTTGATCTTATTCTGAAGTGTATTTGTTGTTTCGTTGCAAGACGAGGCGGCTACCACTTGGGGGGGACTGAGCACTGTGGTGTGCCTCCTGGCTCTGCCCCTCCTGCGTCTCACCAGGGGAAACTCCTGAGCGTTGTGGATGGATGACCGCTGCTTGCAATGCACTTCATCTTTGTCTATATTATAATACATACTTTCTCTCCCAATCTAGTGCTGTCCAGGAGTAATTTCGGACCAAGTAAAGAATAGATACCCTGTAGCAGACGACGCCGCCTGGCGGTGACTGGCGCACAATTCAACTAACACAGGTTATTCTACCTTGACATTGGCACAAGCACATAGCGTCGGTTGTTTGTAAACACGTCAAATAGCAAACATGCTCGAATATTCGTTAACAATTTTTTTTTTAAATATATTTACAAAACTTTGGAAGATTTAAAAGAAAAAATATATCTTTATAAAACATATTTTTTAAGTAAGTAACAAAACGAACGTATTTAAATAAAAGATTTTTTATGTACCGTGTTTTTGGGGGGGATTTCTGTGTGCGTTTTTAAGACAATTCAATATTTATTTAATTATTCTTTAAAACATTAACTTCAGCGACAATTAATATATTTTTAAAATAATATTTTAAATTTTGACGAATATTCGCGAACAAGATTTTTTTTAAATAAAAAATATTTAAATAAATGGCTGTCTTTCTGAGTACGTTTTTAATATATTTACAGAACTTTTTAATAACTGTTTTATTCTTTTTATCAAACAAAAATAAAACTGTTATAATGACATATATATTATGGACTGTTTTTCAAACATCGAAATTTTAAATTAAAGTTAGTTTTATTTTAAAAACAAAAGACGAGGTGTTTTTTCAATTAAATTATAAACTTTATTTGAACTTTCAATAAACTTTTACAGACATAAAAAATAGACTTTATAGATATTTTATAATATTTTTTTTATATTTAACGAAAAGTTTGTTTTTTTATCATTTCATTGTTGAATAAAATTTCAAAGTGATAAGTGGTGAAAAAAAAATCTCGAAAAGAAAAAACACCTTAAATAAATAAAACTTTAACTTTAAAATTTCGATGTTTGAAAAACAATCCATAATATATATTTCATTATAAAAGTTCTATTTTTGTTTAATAAAAAGAATAAAACAGTTAATAAATACAAAAAAGAGTCCATTAAGTTCAAATAAAGACTGTTTGAATAAAACTTATAAAAAAAAGGTTCATTCTTTAACACTTTATTATTTTTCTTTTTACTTTTTTTTGCCATTTTTTTTCTGTGTACGTTTTTAATACAATTCAATATTTATTTAAAGTGTGATGTATGTCGGTGGTCAGTGAAGGAGAAATCCTTCTAGGCTGAGGCAACTTTTATGCATAGTAAAATCACAAGTATAAACAATCGATATTTAAAAAATATATTATTTTATTCACATATCTTTTTATAACTTATTTTTATAAAGATGAAATGTAGTATTACAAGATAGAAATCTTTTTATAATTTTTATTTTTATAAAAAAAAAACTTCCTATTTGCTTACTTATCCACAAAGGCAAATTAAATACAAGTTTTTAATGTAACGAAACACAACATTTAAACAAAATGCATTTAAATAAATGGATGTTGTACAGAAATGGTATCATACAATTTGAAAAATGTATTTTCTGAATTTCTTTCATGCCACAGAAATTCCTTTAGATAGGAATCTAAGTGAGATCTTCTACAGCCGAGCAGAGCATTGATTTAATAAATCGTTTATGGCGATTTCAATAGCTTTCTATTGTCTGTGCATGGACTCACAAAAGTGTATTGGGTTCACAAAATGTTGTGAATGGTTTACAGTGTAATGGGGAAATCCCAAATCAGTCTCTATCGTATTATATGCTTTCCATTCATCGCTATGAATGGTCGTTCCTGGTAAAACAATGTTTTTTTTTTTTTATGGGTAATAAGGTTTCTTTATTCCTTTCATCAACTATCTCCACGTATCCTACTGCAGGCTTACTGCTTGTATCAACCAAGCCAAACACCCATAATGGCTTGTGAGTAGCTCTTCCACGATGATGCTTTGGTTTGTGGGAAAAACACGATTCATCTACGATTGTTCCATGCCCACCATCCCCACCAAGTCTTATGGGATTATCGATAAAATATTTCACACATATTGCTCGAAATGCAGCATATATGTCATTGGCCGTTGGTTTCGAAATATTCAGTTGCATCATGGCATTCTTTTTTTTTTTGGCTTATTCTTTGACTCCATAGATATATTGCTAATATCAATGTCTGCAAGGATAAGTTAGATTTTTAAAAAAAATGACTTGTATCGTATAGATGTTCTGTTTTTATAATTTTGGCACATTTTATTTTGGCATTTCCAAACATATTTATACAATGTCGTTGAATATTTCGTCCAATTCATACGGACATTACAGAATTCACAATTCATTTCATTTGCAAGTAGGGAATGCTGTTTCGTCCATTCAATTATGGATAGATGGTCTCTAGAAATCAACGGACACACAACATCTTTGAAAATGGCTTTATCCATTTGTTACAGTATTTAAAACAAAATGGTCCAAATATTAATTTCTTTTAATACCTCGTAAAATTTTGGCTTCTTCGACTTTTGGATTTTTTTGTCATTTAATAAATTGATCACGTGATGGTATCATGAGATTAAATCAAAATTCAATATTTAAAAACATTATTTTAAAAATATATTAATTGTCGGTAAAGTTAATGAATAATTAAATAAATATTGAATTGTATTAAAAACACACACAGAAAAAAAAAAGAATTTAAAAAACACTTTACATAAAAATCAATCTTTAGCGCAAAAAACCGCGAAACATTATAATTATTATTCTAAGGTTTATTAAAAAGTTTATATTAAAAACCCACTCAGAAAGACACCCATTTATTTAAATATATTTTATTTTTAAAAAATCTTGCTCGCGAATATTCATCAAAATTTAATATTTAAAAAGATTATTTTAAAAATATATTAATTGTCACTGAAGTTAATGTTTTAAAGAATAATTAAATAAATATTGAATTGTCTTAAAAACGCACACAGAAACCCCCCAAAAACCACGTTACATAAAAAATCTTTTATTTAAATACGTTCGTTTTGTTACTTACTTAAAAAATATGTTTTATAAAGATATATTTTTTCTTTTAAATCTTCAAAAGTTTTGTAAATATATTTTTTTTTAAAATTGCTAGTGAATATTCGAGCATGTTTGCTATTTGACGTGTTTACAAACAACCGACGCCATGTGCTTGTGCCAATGTCAAGCTCGAATAACCTGTGTTAGTTGAATTGTGCGCCAGTCACCGCCAGGCGGCGTCGTCTGCTACAGGGTATCTATTCTTTACTTGGTCCGTAATTTCATGTTCATATTTATTTTAGCATTAGTGGGACAGATGGAGGAGGGGAGCGACTTTGCCTTGACATAAAATACGCTTAAATATGATATTTTAATTTGTCTAGATTTGGTATATATTATTTTTGACCCCTTAAAAACTATTTTAACCGGTTAAAGACTCATAAAAGAACGGCTCATAAAAAATCCAATCATTTGAGACCCCTAGCGCCGCTCTGCGACTTTTACTTTCAAAGAAGATAAAGTTTGAAAATATGGAGACAGACAGACAGGCAGACAAACAAACCGATAGATAGACGTATAGCCGTTTATATATTAGATTAACAATGACATACCATCTTTTTATTATTATTTTCTTTTACAGGTATGGAAGAAGAACTTTTGGCATATTTAGTCAATATGGAATCAAGCACCCAAAGCCAACAGCATTTTTTGGAAATCTTATTGAAATGGGTCAGAAAGTGAGTATTTCACATTTGAAATTTTTTAATTCTTAAAGAATTCTATGTACGTCTTACATATTTCATAGCTTTTTTTCTAATAAATGGTTTAGAATAATTAATTTCCAAATTTTTAAGACTTTTACTATGCTTCAGATTAGATATTAGGTATAGTGAAATTTTCCCTATACTGTTGACGGGTATAGCTTTCACTAGTCCACCACCTAGTTAATGCTAAACTTCTTTTTCTGTACATCTAAGCAATATGACATTGATGCAGGTGTGCTCCAGAGGTCAATTTTTGGACTATTATTGATCCTAATTTTCATAAACGATATCTTTGACAGAATTGTCTGGGTGTTACATGATAAGGGCTGTCCCCTTTTTATATAAGTAAAAAATAGGGAATTAGTTAAATGTAAATATGAAATAGGATAGACGAAGATTCGAGCTTGCAAAGCTAGACTTGGAATTGAGAATTCCAATCATAAGTTAAAATAAACACAGAATGTTATTAGAAATGGAATGTCCAGTAAATTGTTGATTCTGTTAAAATATTTAATAAATTCCAATTTGGCTGGAAACTATTCACATTCTTGGAAAGAATGCATAATAAAAAATGGGTTACAGAATTAGACAAGTAGGTTAAATTCCTTTGTAAAACAATAAAGAGAATGGAAAATTTCCTGGTGGTCAGAAATGGTTTCAAAAACGTGCAAATCGCGCATGTTGGAAACATGTGAGTTGTGGTAATGTTGACCAGATATACATGTGATTTCTCAATATAGGAAAGAGTTCGAAGTTAGTTAGGGGGAATCAGATCAGTCAGATCAGAGAGCAGAGGAGATCAGACCGATTCTCCGTTAGAGTCAAGGCTCCCTCTGGAAGCGGGAGGGTTTAGAGATAATCATGTAACAACTTCAAATCCCTGAAATACAAAATCATGTCCGACCGGTCGAAGAAGAAATAAACGTATCATCATGTGGTCTTGTATCTGCATCTTCGTGTTGTTATTCAACAGAAAAGGTATTGTCCATTTATATTATAAGAACTTTGTGAAAATCATCATCACCAAAACAAAGGTAAAGTGAAATTGTATTAATATGAACTTTGTGTTTATAAAAATGTACAACTGGCAAAATGTAAATGTCAAACGCACTATCTCTCGGTCTATCTATCTATATATCAAATCTCCTCTCATTGAATTACAGGCTTGGTGCTCCTCTCTTTATATGTACCCTGTCTCTATATCTCACCAATGTCTCCATCTCTTAACAATATGAACACTCACAATGAATATATATAATATCTAGTATCTCACAACACTCAACAACATGTACACTATATATATATATATATATATATATATATATATATATATATATATATATATATATATATATATAACTGTCTCTCTCTTGATATATACACGATATATCTGCACACAAGACTCTCTCTAAGACTCTTACAACATGAACAACAACAAATATATAAGTCGTCATCGAAATAAGAACAACGTAACATACTCACATATTTGGTACTTCAAAAATAACAGCAGTATGCAACATGAGGATGAAACTACAATATTCTCGACATGTGAGAAAAACTGACATACACAATCCCAAGGCAATGAGAGAGTCCTTAAAAAAATCATCTCAAGTCTGTACTTTCTGTCCAATCAATGCTTGAAGAAAATACTTTTCTAAAACCTTTTCTAGCAGCCTTCAAGCATATAAAAGACACTGCAAAAAAAAAAAAAATATATATATATATATATATATAAATATATATATATATAAATATATATATATATATATATATATATAAATATAAATATATATATATATATATATAAATATATATATATATATATATATAAATATATATATATATATATATAAATATATATATATATATAAATATATATATATATAAATATATATATATATATAAATATATATATATATATATATAAATATATATATATATATATATATATATATATAAATATATATATATATATATATATATATATATATATATATATATATATATATATATATATATACATTGAAATAAAAAAGTCAATCATTAAAATATTCATTTACCTTTGTTTATTCAAAGTTATTATTGTGATCCGAAAGGTTTATGATGTGGATCCGAGGTTGGGACTACGGAAGGAAAACATGGAACACAGATTAGGTGTGAGAAAGATATATAAACTAAAAAGGTAACAAGGATAGGATAAAGAGTGAGCAGAGTTTATTATCAGGTGGTGTCCAATATGGGTAGTTGTACAAACTGCATACTACTAGTATTCCTGCTGATTCTATAGTACTACGATACTGCTCCCTGAAAAGGTTATCTCACATCGTAATATAGTACTGGAAGAGTCTATGATGCAGGTAAGTTTCGGTCTCACAGCAGTTTACTAAGAAAGACTCGGACACGGACATGGGTTGGAATAGAGGTATTCGCATTTACAACAAGACAGAATACATATATATTTTATACTGTTCAGAACAGTTCATATCTTGTGTATGGGTGAATTCCCACAACAATTATCTATCTTTTCAGTTATAAAACTTATTAATAATGATCAAACCTTTCTTTGTATTTACTTTCTTGTACTTAAACCTGTTGTTCACATTTTTTCTTCGTGACTCTTTCCTATGATAATAAGGTTCTGAGAACTCATGAGGGAAAACCAAATTTTCAAGTACCCCCGTGTTTCCACAACAAATGGCAATAAGGACTCGAGAATGCACATTGAAAAGTCAAATTTAAAATACCTAAGTGTTTCACAACTGTATTCGAACTAACAACGTGGTATTCAAAAAACGCATTTCAACAACGTGGTATTCAAAAGACCCATTTCAACAACGTGGTATTCAAAAGACCCATTTAAACAGCGTGGTATTCAAAAAACCCATTTCAACAGCGTGGTATTAAAAAAAAACCATTTCAACAACATGGTATTCACAAAACCCATTTAAACAGCATGGTATTCACAAAACCTATTTCAGCACCGTAGTATTCAAACGACCCATTTCAACAACGTGGTATTCAAAAATCTCATTTCAACAACGTGGTATTCAAAAAACCCATTTCAACAACATGGTATTCACAAAACCCATTTCAACAACGTGGTATTCACAAAACCCATTTCAACAACATCGACCTTGCGATGATGTATTTGAATGAGCAGATAGTGTTAAAAAAAAACACTAACAACATATTATTCAGAGAGTTGCCACCATAGAACCCAGACGACTAAACATTTTAAAGATCAGGAAGCAAATCTGAAAGTTGCTCTAAGCTCTAAAAGATTCTGAAGAATTGTTTTCTATGAACCACCAACTCTCAGCTGAGCACATCAACTAAAAATAAGATAATTAGATTGTTCAATGGGTAAAAAGTTATAAATGAAAAATCCGTGAGTTGATTTTTTTTTTTTTATTAAACTATAAAAGGGGACTTTCCGGGTGGGGGTTCTTTTGGATTTTCTCTCAAAGAGAAAATTAAATGTTGTGACAAAAATTTGATTTCACCCTTTTTTCTTTGCAGAAAAAAGGGTGCACTTTCTTTGTGAAAAAGAGGCTATGTAGAAAATTGTAAATTATATTTTTCACACATTAAAAGCCATATTAATTTTTCGACCTTTTCTTAAAAGAGAAAAATAAGAAACAATAGAAAACCTAAAATCAATTTTAGCACTAATTTGCAAACATCAGATAGATTTGCAGAAAAAAACAAGAAAGATTTTTGGATCAATAACCAAACCAGTAAAAAAGCAAAGAAAAATTTCAGGAACAACAAAAAAAATTGAAGGAAAAATTTCAAAACCTGTTACTGGAACAACAAAAACAGATGCTTCATTGGAACAACAAAAACAGATGCTTCATTGGAACAACAAGAGCAAACAGTTGGGGCAGTATTTTGTTGAATTACAATTTCAAATACCCTTCCTCTAAGCAGATCGCACATGTGAACGGACTTTCAAGGTTGGTCCCAAGACAGAGTGAACCCCTTGAGGACTCAGTAATGACTTCCTTACATGCCGATGGTGAAGTGCAATACTATGAAAAATCTTCGTTCTGTTGGTCACGAGTGGCTTCAGGAAGCTTTTCATCATCGGAACCCAAGGCTCTTCATGAACCTCAAAGCCCCTCCAACAAAGGAAGCCAGACAGACGGCCGGAAACTTGGTTGTGACGGGCACATCGTGCATCATGGGTCACCCCACAACGCTGTACAATTCACACCTCTGATGTAAAGCCTAGGGAAAACCCTGTTAGGGTGCCTGAGCCAATAATGAGATGTCCTGGTACCATTCGCCGGAGTGAAACCGGCTCCATCCGAAGATGAAACCAAGGCCTCCCTCCATCTCGCAGTTGCTTCTTTCTTATCGCACATCATCTGGCTCCTCATCATGGCGAGGCGATTCACCAAGTTCAGAAACTACATGAAATTAGATGTGAAACACAAAAAGATGAATTTATTAGTGCTACAAAACCTAAAATCGCAAATAAAGACCAAAATGTACAGAACAGTTTTTCTATGTGACTACATCCTACTATATCATGAGAGGGTCGTCATATCAAAAACATTATAAAAAAAAAAAAATGAAAGATTTTCATATGGTTCATCCTGGAATGAACAGAATAAGGAGTTTCGGGCAAAAGTAATGTAAAACGTGACTTACATAAGCGACGGCACCTCTGTTTAATCCTGTCGGGTGACAGAATCAAGAAAGGAAAGAAAAACTATAGACGGCTTATTAATATACATATGGTATTAATTTGCATATGAAGACAATGACAGCTGTGAACAAGATGAATGGGAAAAGTTTTTTGGTGGAGGACAGCTGTGAATGAGAACTGTTGGTGATTACAGATTATTGAAGTTGAGAGTTGACAAGAAGGAGTTTGGACGAATATTTATTATTATTATTATTATTATTATTATTATTATTATTATTAAACCTCAGTTTCATTCAGTTATGTATATTAGTCAAAGATGGATAAAGACATCAAAAACATGGTTGACTCATGCAAGGGTTGCGCTTTGATGGCAAAGGTAGCCCCAATCACTTTTAAGCTATGGCTCAAAGCAGACTAATCCTAACCTAGAATTCATACAGATTTCGCAGGGCCACTGGAGGATTGATATTACCTAATTGTGGTGGATAGCTACACAAAATGACCAACAGTGTTCAGATGTAAAAAACCTATTACAGGAGTATTTATTAATTTTCTCCATGAACTATTTGCCCGGTTTGGGATTGTCGACTGTCTAGTGAATGATGACAAAACACAATTTACATCCACTGACTTCAAGAAGTTCTCTGAAACGTTCCAAATTAATCATGTCACGACTTCTCAGTATCACCCACGATCTAATGGGATAGCTGAATACTTCATCAACACTTTAAAACGAACTCTTAAAAAGCATGTGATGCAGAAATGGCACTACAACAGTTTCTACCGGTTTATAGGAGTACACCTAATCATAACTGTAATCCAACCAGTTATGATGGTCGAAAATTGCCCCAGAAGGGGGCCTAGGAGAGATCAATTAAAGCTTTTATTTATGTGAGCAATCCTGGAGTATTACCAGGTAACCTTACTAGTTAAAAAGAGGCTTAATCGTTGAAAAGAAAGAAAAACATGAAGAGAAAGAAAAACAATTTTGGTAACCTTAACAATATTGTTTGTGAATATGATTGTTTTGAGTATCTAACCATGTTTTGTTTAGAAATGACCTTAAAGGTCAATGCCGGTGTGTGGGAACTAGATAATGAAAATGTTGGTTGCTGACGGAAAATCACCTAATTAATATGCCTAGATTAGGTGGCCAATTAGCCAATCAAGGCAAAGCAGAGTATGGCATAGTGAACAGGGATTGGTTGAATGTGAAATCTAGGCTAGCCAGACCTTACTAACCCTTTCATTTAAAAGGGACTGCAGAGCAGGAAAAAATCAGTTAGTTTTTGTTGGTCATGAGTCATTGTTAGAAACCACAGTTACTGTTTACCACCACTCTGCGTAAAAACACCAACCGATAAGCAAGAGAGAATCTGTTGTTCAAAACAAACAAAGGCCCCATTTGAATGACTATTGAAAGAAAATATTTCTATTTTATTTTTTCCTGTTGATAACTGTACACAATTACCATACCATTTTTTTCTTTGTACTCAGAATTGTTAATAATTAATTACAGCAAAAACCAAAACATGCGTCCGAGTCGATTATTCGAGTTTTCTACAAGACTTACAAAAATAACACATCTTTCTGCGAACTGAGTGCAATAGACGAAAGACTCGGAAATATAGTATACATCATTCAAGATCCTAAATTCACAAAAAAGACAGATATGGATGATCCATAATATGCAGTTCACGAAGAGGTCATTGAAATGATATACGACACTTTCAACATGAAGCCAATCAGCACATGTAAGAAATGAATTAAGAATCTATTATATACTAAGGAATCAGGAGAGGCTACAAAATATCCATTAGCAGAATAGAAGGCAATGTCAACAGTTTAATAAATGTTTTTTCTCCAAGTTTGAGAATATTAATCTTTACTTTCGTTGTTATGTGACTTTAATTCCAAGCACTGAATCCCTTCCATGGAAATGATTGTGGATGAAATGCCTTAGTCAAAGGAGGAGTGAGTAGTGCGATGTATGATTTAATCATGCAGTTACGATTTGGTATTTGCATAAACATTTATTTTATTTAATTGTGATTAACAAAACGTTAGACCTCCCCGTTAGAGGGGAGGTACATGCAATACTTACAGATAGTTAAATATTCCATTTAAAATACTTATATGAGCTTCAAGCGTTGGAGTAGATGTTTCTTAGGTTCCTCAATTTTCACTGGCGACAAAGGTACACAAGTCCTGCTAGTTTAGTTTTAAAAATCTGTTATTTTTAGTTTTGTTAAAACAGAATTTTTTCTTTAATTTAAATTTTTATAAATTTTCTTGAAAATCTTTGTGTCCTATTCAAACCACTTTTTACAAGTCTTTTACTTGGATGTTTTTGTATTTCTAAACTATTCAAATTTCACAACTCTTTTATTCTAGGGTTTTTTAAATATATTCTTTGAATGGAAGAAGAAATATGGTGACTGTTATGGGTAAGAAAATTTCCTGTACAAATTATTCTTGATAAATCAAATAATGAAACTACATGCTTTAGCCCAATCAGATTTGGTAAAAGTTGATAGAAATTAAATTCAAAGATCTAAAAATCAATAAGAAGGTGACAAGTAATGCTGCAGTTTTGTTACGCATTTTTTCTATGAGGTTGGGATGAAGTTGCAAAATTATCTTCAATCTGTAGTGAAATGGGGACGTAAGTAGATGGTAACATTTAATGCTACTATGGCTGAGTTTATTTGATTTAAAACAAGATGTATTGCCACTTGGATGTAAAGGACTACTATTAAAGATCATATTTACAGGGACACTATATAGGGAGTTGAGTAGCAAGATGTCTGTTTGCATTACATTAAAATTTCTGCAAGTTAGTATAATTAGGGAAGCAGGAAACAGGGAGGGAATTACAAAATCTGGAAGTTCAAGGAAAGAATATATTAGAATAGACGGCTTTCCAGCATTTGGAAGACTTAACAGTGAAGAGGTAGGATGTTGTTGTTTGTTGGATTAGTCGGGGGTATTTATGTCGACGGGGCAAAAGTGCTATCATCAGGGCATATTCCATTAAAGTGGTTGTAAAACAGGCACAATGATACAACATTGCAACGATGAGACAAGAGTTGGAGTTTAGCCGTTAGTTTGGGACCTATTAAGTTGAAGCTCTTTTTTGGACTCTGTCTAAGAGAGAGAGATTTATGTTAGACTAGCGGGGATATCCTATGTTGCCTGGGTGTGTCGAGTGAGGAAGCCCAAAAAAAAAAAAAATAGGCAGCCCGGGTGGAGAGAGGTGTTAAAAAAAAAAAGTGGTAGTAGGCAGGCAGGCTTGATCCTGTAACGCGAAGAAGGAAAAGAAGGTGAAAAAAAAAAAAAAGTGATGTCTTTGCCGATATGTCCATAGCAAAACTGGAAGTCGTACACTTTGAAATTAAGTGTAGTCAATTGAAAGGAGATAATGACTTGCAAAAATGGCGACACAAAAACCGACCCCCTCCTTGTAAAAAACTACCCAGTTGAGGGTGAAGAAATTAATGTTTTTGGCCAATTTCGATATTTGTTGTCCGAAAGATTGAGCTTCAAAACGATACCGGTTTGGTCTGTTGATGCGTCTATTGGAAGTTTTTAGCAGACATACAAACACATACACACACACATGCACATACATTTTGCCTTTTATATATTAAACTAGCAGGGGTACCCGGTATTGCCTGGATGTGTGGAGGTGTGGTAAGGAACCCTGGGGGTGGGGAGAATAAAAAGGTGGTAATAGCAGGAGGAATCAAGTCAACTCCCTATATAGTGTCCCTGTAAATATGATCTTTAATAGTAGTCCTTTACATCCAAGTGGCAATACATCTTGTTTTAAATCAAATATATTTATAATTATTGTTTATTCTTTTGCAGAATATTTTTTGGTTTTGTTCCGTATTTGGTCATCAACGACCCAGAAATTATTGGAGAAATCATGATAAAAAGTTTCTCCAATTTTACCAACAAACCCGTAAGTAATCTTTTTACTTGAAAATGGATGAGGATTTCTGTGTACTCATTCTCCCAGCCCTGAACCCCATATTACAATTTTCATTCTTATTTTTTAATTTCTGTAGTTTGCGATCTGCAAGATATAAATAAAACTAGGTGTATACACCCGGCATTGCCCAGTCGAAACATATTGCATGGCAGAGAGTTTAGTCACATACTATTTACCTCCCTTTTGTTATGATTCAAACTTTCCGTTTTATTTTTGTTTGTTTTCTTTGCAAAACTTAATTTTCGCTAATTGTCTTTGAAAACTGTTTTCATTAATAATTAATTTTCTACTCAATCGTTTTTCGTAATTTTTGGATATGTTCATTACTGTGACATAAAAATTCATTAGATATCATTGGTTTCACTTGAAATTCAATATTTCAATTTTCAAATTTCGCTACAAAAATGAAGAACTTAAAAAATTGTATTCATGTCGCATGTCAAGGTACTATACAAGGGACTATAAATGTGGCCAGAAACTTTGTTTTCATCACTCTGGGCCTGTCCCTGTTATTCGTGGCAATTCAGCGATGCATTTTGATGGTGCTGGCAATGGTCCTGTTATCATAGCTTGGATCGGTAGAGCGTATGTTATACAGTGGCACATCTCCGATCTCGCTCGTTGAACATTTTGTCACTTCCAAACATAATAGAAGGTTCCTATCGCTCTTGGGATTTGTACACAGCTGGCCAACTAGTAGATGGTCTGCAACAAAAAAAGAAAACAGGTTTTCATCAAACAAAAATGGAATCATGTCATCTTTTCTAGGACGACAATTCTATTGTTCCACACTGTATTTGGGTGGAATGAAAAAGTAGGAGGCATTACTTTTGGAATACCCCTCGTAATTGTTTCATGATATGAATATTTAATTAAAAAATTTAATTCTGTTTCTGCAAATATTTGCATATTCTTTCAGATGGCCTTTCCGGTAGATGAGTACAGTTCAAATATGATAACCATAGCGAAAGATGATCACTGGAAATATCTTCGAACTGTCTTGTCGCCATCTTACAGTTCTAAAAAAATGCGTGAGGTTCGTATGACGTCAAATATCTCTTTAAACCTTTTTTTTTTTTTTTTTTTTTTTTTTTTGAAGAAGAAGAAGAAGAAGAAGAAGAAGAAGAAGAAGAAGAAATGGGGAAATTGCATATGACAATTAAATTAGCGGAGTTAATTTATTATGCGTTATTATTATACTAAAGGGCAAATTAAATGATTATACATACTAAATATCCTAGATGATAATTTAGTATAAAATATGACATTATCAAATAAGTAGAAATTATTTAAACGAAATAAAAATGATAACAAAATAAATAAATTATTTTATCTGATCTCATTTTTAATTTGAATGTATTTTTTTTTAATTTCAGATGGTTCCATTGATTGAGAATGTCCTGAAGACATTAGAAAAAAATTTAAATAAAATTGCAGATAGCAAGGAACCAACAGATGTCACCATGTGAGTCGATTTCTCTATTTTAATCATTTACTTAAAAAAAAAAATATAAACAAAATTATATTTATAAACTATATAAATGAGAGGGTTAAAGAAGTATTGAAGCATCTAAGAAGCTCAACAAAATGGTGGAGGTTTAGATCATGAAGAGCATTATGGACAAGACAAAGCAATATATTGGTATATAAAGATTTACTTATCAATTGTAGTAAAAAGGAGAAGGATAAAGAGAACGAGTAAACTATAGTAATATTAAAATTATTATAATTTAAAATACGGTGAACAATAATAGAATAAAAGATAAGGATAGTGAATAGATAAAAAAATCAGCAAAGTGAGCATAAAGACGAGGAAGGGAATGAAGGAATAGGGAGGCAGAGTGTGAGAGAATATGGAAAGAACAAGGAGAAGTCAGTATCGAGATATATAAAATCAACATATATATATATATATATATATATATATATATATATATATATATATATATATATATATATATATATATATACTAGCAAAAGTACCCGTCGTTGACTGGGTTCAAAAACAGCCTACAGAAAATGGACTCTGATTTATGAAAGTATGATAGGTTATGAAAACGAAGGGTTGTAAAGAGATAGCTTCGAATTTGGGGGTATCAAAACCAAAGTAAAATATGATGAAAGTAAAAATAAAATAGATAAACCCCAGAATTTATTATACCATACCTGTTCATACTGAAACACTTATCACAATATTCTGTGGATTTATATTAAAAACAAACCTTGTTAAACTTTGTGACATATTTCCATTCTTTGGAGGTCAGGTTCGAACGAACACCCCATAATTTTATTATATCATATTTCTTCAAACTAAAACATAATTATCAAAGTATACTTACGCAGATAGATATGAAAATTTTAGAACTATAGGTTTGGCACTTAAAAGAAATCCACCTGAAAGGTCTCAAAGCGCTTGAACGCCAGACAGTATTTAAGCTGTGAGACTTTCTGTTACTCAGTCTCCTAGACGTTCAACTCGTAAACATGCTTTGGCCTTGGGATTGTCTGACCGAACAGTCAGAAGAATTTTAAACACTGATATGCAGTTCCATTCATACAAATTAATGATTGCTCAGAAACTGTACGAGCACGACTGGGAAGATCGCATTTCAAAATGTAGAAAATACTTCTGGCGCACCCTGTATATATATATATATATATATATATATATATATATATATATATATATATATATATATATATATATATAACTCATGGAAATAACGATAAAACAAAAACAGGCTTGCAACGTCTCTTCTGTGGGAGAGAGGCTGCAGGGAAGAGAAAAGGGCACCCCCCACTAAGCCGCGAAGTCTATTTTGTACTCTGTCAAGGCAGGATAGGCTGCTTTTAGCAGCTCCTGCCCAGATGTGGCAGCAGTACTCCATCCTTGGACGTACTTGGCATTTATACAGATAGAGAATTGCATCAGTAGTGAGATATCTTCTGGAGCGGTAGAAGGATCCCACCATTTCCCCAGCGTCCTTGGCAACAGACCTGATGTATGTGTTCCATTTCAGATCAGGAGTAACGGTCAAACCCAGAAGCTTGTCAAAACATGGAGCCTCCCCAAGACGAGAGCCATCCATCTCAATTGATGTCAGATGGGGATCAGAGCGTTGATGATGTAAAGATAAAAGCTTGATTTTGGATGCACTAAAAGTAACCAGCCACGTCTTCCCCCACTGTACCATGCGCTCAAGATCAGAGGAGAGAGAATCAGAAAGAACTTTGTCATTTACGGCCTTTGATGTGTTGCCATAGATGGTCGTGTCATCAGCATAGATGTCAACGAATGATTTAAGTATATGTTTTGGGAGATCATTGATGTAGATCAGGAAGAGAGTAGGGCCCAGGATTGACCCCTGAGGGACTCCAGCATTAATACTGTGGGCTTCTGATTTCTGCCCATCAACCACTACTCTTATGAGCCTATTGGAGAGAAATGATTTAATAATTGAGAAAACATTTCCAGTGATACTGTAGCTGGAAATCTTGTGAAGTAGGCCCTTATGCCATACCTTATCGAAGGCCTTCGATATGTCAAGAACAATTGCCTTTGAAAGGAAGCCTTTGTCAAGAGATTCACTAATTCTATGAGATATAATCGTTAGCACATCTGCTGTAGATCTTGCGGAGTGGAAACCATATTGCATGTCACTAAGAAGGTTGTTTATGTTGAGGTGGTTGACTACTTCTTTATTTAATATGGATTCCAGCAACTTACTCATGACACACAGGAGACTTATTGGTCTGTACTGAGAGAGAGATAACTTTTCACCTGAATTCTTAAATACAGGGTATACTGATGAGGTTTTCCAGGGTGTTGGAAAGCACTTCTCCTTAAGGCAACGCTTAGACAGTTTTGTAAGTATGGGGGCAAGTTCTGGTTGAAGCTTTTTCAGCACTATAACAAAAATGCCGTCCGGGCCAGTTGCTTTACTGGAATCAAGGTTCTTGATTAGCTTGGCGACCTCACGCACAGATATTTGTATGTTGCATAGCGTGTTGTCTGTTATATGGAAATATGGGGAGTTGATGGCCTTCGTCACTTAGGGTAGAATTAGCTGCAAAGTTCTTAGCAAATAGTCTGGCCTTGTCTGATGCTGACAAGATGACCTCAGGTCCATTGATGATGGTTGGGATAGAACGCACGTTTCTGTTCAGGATCCTGTTTGCTATTTGCCAAAACTGGTGGGAACCAAGTCGCTGCTCAGCTACTTTGGATTTAACGAACTGAGCATATAGCTCTCTTGCATTTTTTATTACTCTTTTACAGTGGTTTCTGAAAGTCTCAGTACATCTATTACGTTGGTAGCTATGGAAAAAGTGATTTCTGTGCGCAATGGCAGCAGCACATTCTGGGGAGAACCATGGCTGACTGTTAGGTTTTTGCTGGAATTTTTCGGATGGTATGAATCGGTCTATGCCTACAATTAACCATTCGGTCAGGTCTGATACTATAGAGGACACATCCGTTTTAAACATGGAATGCAGAGGTAGATTAGATATGAATGTACGGAAGCTATCCCAGTCAGCCATAGAGTATCGATATACAGTACGGTGGAGAGGTACATCTGAAGACTTATTACATTTCATTTTTATCTTAACTGATACAACTGAGTGGTCGGAGGATCCCAGAGGAGATAGAACGGAACATGAACATAGCTCAGGGGAAGTTGTGAGAAAAAGGTCTAGAAGGCTTGCATACTGACCGGTAGTATTAGGCACATGGGTGGGTTCGTGAACAATCTGAGTGAGGTCATAAGCAATGGTAAAAACATTGACAGAACCTCGCCTCATCATCGGTCTTGACGTGAAATAGTTAAGTTTCAAATCTAGACTTTTTATTAATTAAATGCAAGACAAAGAATACAATTCAAAGAGTATATCTCCTTAACCTAGAGGTTTTCGATGTCTACCCATCTCTTCAGAGGAGAAAATATTAGCAAATTATAATGGTTTATACCTAATTTGCTAAATACAATAAACATAGAAAATCATAATTAAAACTTTTAAAAATTTTTAAAACATAAAGTAAGGGAAATTATATATTTGTTCACAGTGAAAAGGATATTGAATTTCGTATCCAAATTTTATGGTAAAATCCGAAATGACAATCTTTGGTAGCAGTGAGGTAAAGGAGTCCAATCCGTATTTTGAATCTTCAATGGCACAAGGTAACAATCCAAAGTAGGCATAATTTCTTGGTTTCTTCTTTTTTTTTTTTGATGATGAGTCCAATAAATATATTATTATATTATTATTATAAATATATTATTATATAAGTCCAGTGAAGCTGTTTTATAATAAACATATAATTTTATATATTTATTTAATATTTTATTTAAATTATAATATAATTTAATTAATAAAAAATATTTACAAAATCTTTCTACACATGTAGCAGCTATTAATTAAATTATATTTTGCATTTAATCAATAAAAATTCTAGATTTGAAACTTTACCATTTCACGTCATAGAATTTAAATTACTAATTTATGATATGTATATATATATATATATATATATATATATATATATATATATATATATATATATATATATATAGTAAGGCGCATAAGCCTGAAGAGTCCTAGAGTGGATGAAACGCGGAATATTCAATGTAGCTTAATCGCCATATATATTTTATAATTTACTAACTAGCTCTACCTATGTATTGAGCACTTTTGAAGTAAATACTTAAAGTTTACGCATAAATTTATACTTACGTATATCAATTTTATGTGAGTAAATGAAGTAGTTATATATATATATATATATATATATATATATATATATATATATATATATATATATATATATATATGCACATGCTGGAATGAAGAAATTTCAATATCAAGGGATTAATAGCAATCCTTTGATGAGGTAGAGATTCCTGTATAATGGAGGATGGGTGTAGTCAGTGAAACATGGTAAGACCTGTTAGAAATCAGACATAAAATTCCGATTGCTCAAGCAAGAACTTAGGATAAGGGCATTCTACGCTACAGATGTTACGACGGTCAAATGCAGGTTGGGAGCGATTCGAAGGGTCAAATAAAAATGAATCTTAATATTTAAAAAAAAACTCTGTAGACAAAAAAAAAACTCCGTTCGCGTCATGGAGTAACGGTAAGACGTTCGGGCGTCCTTGCTTGCTTGCTTGCTTGCTTGCTTGAATCTTATTAATATATTATACTAAAACTTTGAATTTATTAGTCACACTCTCAAATGTTAACATCATGACATCATAAACGTATAGATGTAATGCTTCACGTTTTGGTTTCAATTCTAACTGATGGTACCCAAGTCATTTTTTTTTTAACTTTTTAATCACTGTTATATATTAGGTACAATATAATAATTAATGGAGTATTGGCTCTATAATAATAAATATGAAACCTGCATCATGCATTTAAGCGTTTTTGTCGACTGGGTCACACTTTTTTTTCCACCTTCACGTTTTTGACGACCGAGGTGCACTACTACATATTAAGTACAATATAATAATCAACAGAGAATTGGTTCTGTAATAATAAATACAAAATCTGCTTACATTAAAATAAGCGCATATTACGACCAATCAATGCCAGGCGTCCATCTAATATTTTCAGAATTTACAAAGATTCCACCATCGAAAATATTAGATTTCAATCGAGACAATTGCTGATTTAGAGAAAAGTCATGCAGGAGTGAAAAATATATATATATAAATCAAACCCGGAAATGACTGAAATTTACAGTGGGATTAAGGAAGGAGCATACGGTGGGCAAGAAAAAAGGATGTAATTTTTGGTACGGCTTCTTGGTTGAGGAAGGAAGCTGAGAGATGCTTATAGAAAGGAGGTAAGGGAAATATATTTGCAGGTTTATTTGGAGGTGGTGAGGGGGGAGTGCTTTCTGCTTATTTCCCCCCCCCCCCTTCCAACGTTTTACCTTATCTGGCCTTTTAACCCTCCCAAACATTGTGTTCTTGAACAATATTAAATATGACCAAACGAAAAATTATTATTTAATGCTAGTTGACACACTCATCAACTTCTATAATATAAATTTCATCTGTCTGTTTCAATGTATGTATGTATGTATGTATGTATGTATGCCTAAAACTTTCGACAGAGGCGACGGATTTTCACGAGATTGGTATCATGTTGAAGCTCGACGATAAAATATTAAAAAAATTGGTCAAAAAACATTAATTCCTTCACCCTCAACTGGGCAGTTTTCTACAAGGAGGGGTTGATTTTTTCCAAGCCTCTTTTGCAAGTCATCGTATTGGTTGGATTGACTTTGCCTAATTTTAACATTCTGAACTTCTGGTCGCGTCATAGAGCAGCGGTAAAACGTCAGATTTTCTTTCACTTTCTTTTCCGCCTTCGCATCACGGGTTCGAGTCTGCCTGCCTACTACCATTTTTTTTTTTCACCTACAAACACCCGGGCAATGCCGGGCACCCAGTCTAGTTTAATATATAACATAAAAATTAAACCATAAAGCTTCTTTTGCATCAAACTACAAGATATAGTGAAGAGGGTTGGAACAAGCGACTCTTGTCTTCGAATCTCAATCAAAGAGCGATAGCTTCTTCTTTTTCCATGATGATATCATTAGGTCCTCTTTTACTTTCTTCTCTTCCCAAGTTTTGTTTGATCTGGTCTTTTAATATTGCCAGACAGCATGTCTTTGAATTCTTACAACCAAACGAAAAATAAATATTATTTAAAAGTAGTTGACATACTCGTCATTCAGTATATGAAATATTAAAGTTTTCTGATATCAAACTACAAAATCATTGATACTTTGTAAATAGAGTTTTTCTTTTCTTTTTTTTTTCTTTTTTTTTTTTTTTTGTTCAGTTTATTTTCAGGTTATACAATGGATGTTATAGCTTCGACTGGTTTTGGAATTGAAGTAGATTCACAGGAAAATCCTGACAACCCTCTCGTCAAAAATGCTGGTAAAGTTTTTGGAGGTGACATTTTCACGTCTTTACAAGGATTGGCAAGTAAGTAATTATAAACAAAACAACATATAAGTAATATTTAATTTTGGAAAATTCAATAATCGCTTATTTTTTAATATTTATACATGATGAAACATCCTTTTTGTTGTCTGTTATATTTCTGGAGAAAAAATCAAAATGGCTAATACTTTCTGCTTTCAATCACACCATTTTATGGTACATGCTGTAATAAATAGAGACAATGACTGAAGTATGTAATAGGAATCATCTCGCAAACGACCTGTAAAATGCCAGCAGAAAATGTAGAAGCATAATTTTGTAGGTCACTCATTGGTGAACGTATACCATTAATTTGCATATGTACATAATTGGTAACTGTTAAATGGGGTGAATTCTAAAGCATGGCAGTTGAGTGGAGTTTTTTGTTGGACAGCTTAGAAAGAGAACGAGAACAAGAATGAACGGTGGGAGATAATATTGAATACATGAGGATTTGTTGCGAGTTGAAGAAAGACAACAAACTGAGTTCCAAGGAACATGTAGCTAAATCCATCACAAAAGCAAATAATCACAAGATTTCCAGCTATGGTAGATGGACAAAAATCGGAGGCCTGCAATATAAATGCTGGAGTCCCTCAGGGGTCAATCCTAGGCCCAACTCTCTTCCTGATCTACATCAATGACCTCCCTAAACACATACTTAAATCATTCGTTGACATCTATGCTGATGACACGACCATCTACGGCAACACATCAAAGGCTGTAAATGACAAAGTCCTCTCTGATTCTCTCTCCTCTGATCTCGAGCGCGTGGTTCAGTGGGGGAAGATGTGGCTGGTTACCTTTAATGCATCCAAAACCAAACTCCTATCCTTACATCATCAACGCTCTGATCCCCATCTGGTATCAATTGTGATGGATGGCTCTCGTCTGGGTGAGGCCCCGTGTTTTGACAAGCTTCTGGGTTTGACCGTTACTCCTGATCTGAAATGGAACACGTACATCAAGTCTGTTGCCAAGGTCGCTGGAAAGATAGTGGGATCCTTCTACCGCTCCAGAAGATATCTCACTACTGATGCAATTCTCTATCTATATAAAAGCCAAGTACGTCCAAGGATGGAATACTGTTGCCATATCTGGGCAGGAGCTTCAAAAAACAGCCTATCCTGCCTTGACAGAGTACAAAATAGACTTCGTGGCTTAGTGGGGGATGCCCTTTTCTCTACCCTGCAACCTCTCTCCCACAGAAGAGACGCTGCGAGCCTATCCTTGTTTTATCGTTATTTCCATGGCAGGTGCTCGTCTGAACTCCAATCTCTGGTCCCCCTCACCAATCTTTCACGAAAAACACCCGTCTAGCCGAATCCACTGTGAAAAATTTCCCCCACTCTTTATCTGTGCCTAAATCAAAATGTGGATTCCATGAACAAAGCTTCTTTCTTAGAACTGCACGCCTGTGGAACTCTGTTCCGTCTGCCTGCTTCCCACCTGACTACAACTTGGATGTCTTCAAGTCCAACGTTAACAAATTCCTAATGAACCGCCCCCTTAAGTAAACACTTCATCAAATCTCCACACTAACGTAATGTACTTGCAATAACCCTTATCCCTGAGTGGCTTCCGGGCCTTGATAAGTGGTGACCACTGTGAAAAAAAAAAAAAAAGTTGTCGGGATCATTCGCCGCACTTTTGACTTCTTCTCGAATACAGTTTTTGCGCAACTCTACAAGAGCCTTGTGTGTCCTATCTTGGAGTATTGCCACTCTGTCTGGCAACCGCACTAAAGACCTTATGCAGTGATCTGGAAGACGTACAACACCGAGCAACCAAGCTGCTGGCATCACTGAAGGACAATCCATATTCTGAAAGATTGAGAACCCTGAGACTGCCCACTCTTGAGCATCGGAGAAATCGTGGTGACATGATTGATCTCTACAAATACATCCATGGGATCTATGATACAAGAAAGCCGTCTTTTCAGATCGCTAAAAACAGCGCAACCAGGGGGAACAGTCTCAAAATCGTTAAAAAAAACTGTATGCTAGATGTCCGCAAAGGGACCTTCTCACAGACGGTTGTCAACACATAGAATGATCTCCAAGATGCAGTTGTACAAGCACAAACGGTAAATGCATTCAAAAGCAGACTTGACGCCCATTGGAGATTGCTGCCGAGTTTATATTGTCCATCCTCCTAAATGGAAGTGCAAATACCTGGGTTTCTGTGCCACGCATGCCACAAAGTTGTCTAGCAAATTTTTTCCTTGGAACCAAGAACAGGTCCAAAATCTGGACCTCAAACATCTATATGTCAAAGTCAAAGTCAAAGAAAGGAAAGACTTGTGCGTTGTATCGACAAGAGGACGATGCCAGTTTTTTTTTTGTTTTTGTTTTTTTTTTTTACTTTTCATTTTATAAAGTAAAAAAAAAATCAAAGAACGCATGTGGTGTTCGTGTGTGAATTTTATTATTTGAGTGTTTACATGTTCGAACATTACAATATCTTAGTTAAAAATAAAGAATTTTTTTTTATTTCCCATGTGACATCACTGAAAAGATCTTATAATAAAGGGAGATAACTAATAACTGACTAGTACATATGAAACATCTCCTTATGCTTACAATTCTATAAAATGACCAAATTTTATTCCAATGTCCTTCTTTCAATTTCAGTTATCTTTCCCACAATTGCCAAAATTTTGAACAATTTCAAACCCCTTGCAGCATTTGGAAATATGGATTGTATTGTTGATTTTTGCAAAGAACTAGTTGCAGAAAGAAAAAAAGAGAAAAACACAGTAAGTCTTTCTATTATTTTTTTTTTTTTTACAAATGTACATATAAGTGATCGATGGTAACCTCCCTTTTTATGATTGCCTCACTTTTAAAGAACTCTTTAGTTAAGTATGAACCTATAAAATCTTTCTACACATGTAGCAGCTATCATAAGCATAATGAATCTTTCTACACATGTAGCAGCTATCATAAGCATAATGAATCTTTCTCAAGTCTTCTGTTTGTCATTACTAGTTTAAACATCTTGTCAAGGCTGATTGCCGCATGCATAAAATTTACCTTCCAGCTTGCCCAATCAGACGCCATCTCTCAAGCGAGCTGAGCACGTGACTAAATAAATAATAAAAAAAAAAAGGTTAAACCAAGACATCTTACTCTCTTCCATTCCTGATCCCAGACTGACAACACACATCTCTCTTTGGGCGCAGCAGAGCTCGCTCGGACTTGTTAGCCCTGGTCGACAAGGAGACAAAAAATCTATCACAACATTAACGAACACACAGACACACAACCTTTAACCTTTTAACTTTCTTTCTAATATAAAAAAAATGAACACTTACTTTTAACAAATTTTCAGGAAACATAATTTGTATAATTGAGTGAAGTCTTCATTACGATCTAGACCCATGTAATGCATGACCTTTAATTATCAAACTCTGACCTCTTTGATATCTCAGCTAAAGAATTCCCCCTTTTCTACCAGGACTATCTTCATTGCGCATCTGCTGGTAAATTGTGAGGGCTTCCCTCTCTAAGTATAGCGGCAGCAGGGTGATTACGTCTTCGATTTTTTTGTAACCTTGCTACCATCTTTAATTTTTCCAGCCATTTAATTAGGTCACCCTCCCCAGTGAAGGGTCTCAACATCTGAGTGTTCAGTCTCCAGTCAGCCATGTTAATCTGCTTGACAGGCCGAAATAACTCTTAACAACTTTTTAGGAAACATAATTTGTATAATTGAGTGTGAGGTTATGATCAGAATTCAGTTCTGGGGTTCGGGAAGGAGTGAGTCACTCGCTCAATAACAGCACGTTTCTGCCCTCTTCTTTTCCAATCGACCAAACCTGGCCTCTCGCCACCAATGTCACACCGCATAATCTGAACGTCAGCAACACGAAAATTTTTATTTTTTTTTTTTTTTACACAGTGATCGCCACTTATCAAGGCCCGAAAGCCACTCAGGGATAAGGGTTATTGCAAGTACATTCGTTAGTGTGGAGATTTGATGAAGTGTTTACTTAAGGGGGCGGTTCATTAGGAATTTGTTAACGTTGGACTTGAAGACATCCAAGTTGTAGTCAGGTGGGAAGCAGGCAGACGGAACAGAGTTCCACAGGCGTGCAGTTCTAAGAAAATACTTTTCAAGAGAAGATGTTCACGACTCTTTTCTTTTTGTGTTCCTTGCACGGAATTTTTCCCGGCTTTTATATCCTCCTATCAAAAAAAAGGACGAGACAACAGAAAAAAAATAGCTTCTCCCATCATGCCCTGCCTTCCTAAGATGCCTTCCTCGCAGTTGATTATAAACACTGTGGACCTTTCTCAATAAAGATATTTCTCTTATCCTTCTACTCATCCCAAAAATAATTCGCCCAAAGCAAAAACCCTAAAGAAACCCTCCAAACTGGTAATTGCCTAAAATGGAGATCCTTAAAAAATTCCTTCTTAAGGATCTCCATTTTAAGGTTTTTGCTTTGGGCGAATTATTAGTAGTAGACAAATCAATTTTAATGAATATTTTCGTTAAAATTGATTTGTACAAATACTTTTTTCACCCCTTAAACTGAAAATAATGCATTAATTTCTGTTAGAATAAGAAGTAATTAGGTTTATTATTATTTTTATGTAGTATGTATCTTTATACATAAAATGTATCGAATTTTATTTCAGTTAAAGATTTTACATACATAAAAATACAATTTTTCATGTGTACGAATATTTGTTTCACCCCAGTATGTGTGTGTGTGTGTGTGTGTATATATATATATATATATATATATATATATATATATATATATATATATATATATATATATATAATAGCAAGAGGATTTATAAATGAATTAGGTACATCTTTATATAGGGACCTATCCGGGTCTATGAAGCTCAACACTTGTGAGTGGAGTATAACATAATAATATTTCAAAACAAAACAAATATAGTTAAATAATTTCTCCGTCAGTTCAATAATGAAAACATATAGAGATTAGAATGCTATAGAAACTTTATACCATGGCATTTCGAAGCTTAATGCTTCTCATCAGAAGAGGAAAACAAAACTAAGTTACAGACATATATACATTTACGACATCTCTGTATTTAACTATATTTGTATTTTGTCTTTAATTATTACATGTGGGGGGGGGGGCGAAATTATATAATTTTAGAAAAAATTATATAAATGAGGTTCCGAGAAGTCAACATATACAACTAAAGTATTTACAATTGTTTCTGAGATAATATAGAGTTTTATTGAAATCAGATCTCATCATCAGCACTAAAAAGTAGGTTACAGTTAGCATAAAGACCAATGCAAAGGTATTATGGAATTATACAGAAAATAAAGAAATTACTCAGAATTGGACTTTCTTCTTTAATGGAATTTCTTTGATTATCGATTTTTGATACTTATTGGAGGCATTCTGATACAAAACTTATCCAAGAACACTCCCAGGCACATATCGTACATGTATGTTTTGGAGTCTATAGGGAACGAACTCACACACACAGTGCCTTTTATATATAAGTAGAGATATATAGGTAGTATATCGTAATATTTTCATTTTTAACTTGTCTCTTTAATTCACAGGCACGAAAAGATCTGCTGCAATTGATGTTGGATGCTCAACTTGAAGGCCATGAAAATATGGACAAGAAAACTGAACAAGAACTCAAACTGGAAAATGTAACGGATTGGAGAACTAAAAGAGGTAAATACAAATTTCAAGATCAAACATTACTGCAGCAGACAGAGATGCATTTATAATTCCAAAACTACTGAATCGTAAACAATAAATTGTTATCTTTGCTCCTTTAAATTTTTTTGTGTGTGTGTGTATTGATATTCATATTAAAAACCCTTTTTTCTATTAGTATTTATTTGCTTCCCCACGAAAGCAAAATGTGACACTCGTTGTAACATACTATTCTGTGTTTCTGTGAATACACATCCTTGCAGATGTACCATCGTGTTGTCTTGTTTATTATGATCCCTTTACGGTCACAGCATAATAAGATATCAATAACAAACGGTGCATACATAAAAATCATTCTTTTCTTGATCATCAAGGAATAATGAATAATCGAGCTGAAAACATAACCAAAGAATAAAAGAATAAAAGAATAAAGGAATAAAGGAATATAACGATGCATAGAATGCAGGCTAAATAATATTCTTGTTGAATATTACTTGTAGAAATAATTCTATTTCGGGTTCCCTCTATCAAGCTAGAAAACTATTCACTCCTAAGAGTATCATATGCCTCTACAAGGCCACCATTCGCCCATGCATGGAGTATTGTTGCCACATCGATGCATCTGCCACTGGCCTCTCCCTCTTGAATAGGGTCTGAAAATGAGTTTTCAATCTAATAGGTCCCACTTTATCAATTGAGCTCCAACCCCTGCCCCATCACCACAATGTTGCATCTCTGTGCCTATTTTAATGGAATGTGCTCTGCTGAACTCGTTGCACTTGTGCCCCCTCGACGTACATATCCCCGACAAACCCATTTAACAACAAAATCTCACCCCTTTACTGTTGAGGTCTCTAAATGCCAGAAAGCTTTTTACTCTAATAGTTTCTTCCCTCGAATTCCCTTCCTGCTACCTGCTTCCCTTACATGCAGAAGTTTAAATGTTACATAAACCAACAATTTGTTAATCTTTCCTAGGCATGGTCCCAAGTGGTAACTTTTTTACGTCCAAGTGGCGATGATATGCCTTGTTAGAAGTGAACGTGAGTTAAAAAAACAAAAAACATCAAATCTTCATCCACTGCTAATGAAAGTATGGATGGATTAGGTTTGTCTTCACATAGCTTTAATAATAAAAATAATTTGAATAAAGCTATGAATAATTAACTAATAAAGAATTAAAAAATAATGAAAAATTATTATTACTAAGAGATGGCACTTTTCTAAAACATACTCTAGATATAGCTCAAATAATAATAAATTTGTTTAATTACATTACAACAATAAATTAAGATCTATATAATAAATTTAGATATCTATATAATATTCTGCTTGTTCCTTCCTTGCTAAGTCATTATGTTATACTTTTGAAAAAAACAAGGCCAAATACAATTTTTGAAGGCCAAACTGCTTCAAAATAAGCCAAAGTCACAAAATTTGGCTTTAAAAAGGCTAATCTGGCAACCGTGGACAAGAGTATGACAGTAACCGCTCCTTGATGTAGTCTTGTTTTCGAATATCATTATCATAATAATATATGATCATTGTTGTAATGTTGTGAGAAAGGAACTCGTAGTATTTTGACATTCAGCAGTTCTTCATGGAAAAAAGAAGTTAGCAAAAAATTCTGTGTAAAAAGGAAGCATTTGAAAGAATCAGGGCAACAAAAAGAATATTGTCTGCCAAGAGGTGCTGGACTGAAGGAGTAAATTAAAGATCGTCTCTATAGTAATAATTTCAAAAATACAAATGTTATATAAGAGACTTGGATGCTATCAGCCAGAATCAAAACCAAAAAATGTAGCACTCCAGCCTTATCCGTTACTGTCTGATCTAAATCTGTATGCATACAAAAACTGCAAAAATAATATTTTGAACCTATAAATGTATATTTGTGCATGCGTGCAAGAGCACTAATGCCCTCCAAGTTCCAATTTACTTTCCAATTTTGACCTCTTAGCAGTTATTTTACCGGCTAAAGACCAAATTGAATTTGTTCCACAGGTCCAAATACCCTATATACCAAGTTCAGGATCTGTAGACCATAAACTGACAGAGGAGTTTGGTAGAGACTGTTCCTTAGACAGACAAATGGAATGAATTATGACAGATAAATTTAGATATTTTCTAAGAACGTTACACAAGACCTTATAAAAAGCGATCTCAACGAATTCCGTTCATTTCATAAATTGTTCATACAAACGAGGCATTTATAAAGACATAATGGTTATGATTGTGATTGCAACACTCGTCTAATATTGTCATCATTATTGTTGCACAAATGCTTGACGACTGATTCCCTGCAGACTACAACATGATCGACTTCACATCTAATGTCAACAAATATTTGTTATAAATCTTCTCTCTCTCTTCACCTCTGTAACTCTCTACATCTATTTCCACCCCCCTTCATCTCTCTCTCTCTCTCTCTTTTCATGTATAATTTTTACCTTGTAATTTTGACAGTATTTTAAATCATATTTGTTTAAATCGAAGTACATAAAATTTCAGACAAACTTGTGCAAATATTCACTTTTCGAAATATTTTTCAGTAACTGTGTTAATCTATTCGAATTTTAGTGAAGTATTGTTTTATTTAAAGTCAAATTTAAAAAACAAATTTATGTACTTTATTCATTATCTCCTTCATTTCCAATCATCTCATAATATTCTTCATCTTTCGACTGACAATCCATCCATCTCACTAACCCTTATCCTCAAATTTAACCTTGATAAGCGGTATTTTATTAGTGAAAACTAAATGTGTTTTTTGTGTTAGTTTTTTTTTTTTTCATGAATTTTCTTACCAGGTTTAACAGATTCCGAAATCATTGCTCAGTGCATGATTTTTTTAGTGGCTGCTTTTGAGACGACAGCATCCACACTTTCGTATTTTGCCCATCCTGTAGCGCTGAATTCTGATATCCAGGATAAACTTTGCCAAGAAATAGAAGAACAACTTGGACAGGTAAAATCTTTTTTTATTATTTAATTTGTACAAGTGTTATAGAAACAAACCTAAAGATTTTAGTAAAATACGAGCAGGCCACCCAGTGTTGGCCGGTCATAAGATACGCTTAAATATGATATTTTAATTCACGTAGATCATGTATTTATTATTATAGAGACAATTCTTTATTGATTATTCTATTGAACCTAATATATAGTAGTGAGATCCAAACTAAATATATATCATCATGTGTCATCAGCTAGAATCGAAACCAAAACATAGAATTCTCTACTCTCATATATATATATATATATATATATATAAATTCACATGATATTACTTTTTTTAAAAGATGGAATCGCCTGATCGTCGAAGACAAGATTCAAGCAAGGGTGTAAGGTCCACAGAGTTTTATGATTATATAGATATAGAAATTAATGTTTAATCCAGTTGGAAAAATGAAGCCATTATTTTTTTAAGCTGATAAAAAAATGCTATATTCTAGTTTGTATTCTTTCAATTATTTAGAAGAGGAAACTTTGATGGTTTGACCACATTGAAAGAATCGATGAGAATTCTTGGGTTAATAGATGTAGAACAGTTGAGGTAGCAAGGTCCTGTTCACAGGGGAAATCCAAGGAAATCGTGGGAGGAAGTGATTAAAATAGACTTGAGGCATTGTGAGAATAACATCCAAGATCTAAAATTTGCACTTTGATTGATATCTTTTGATATTTTTATAGGAATCTCCAAATTATGACAACGTTCAAAAGCTGACCTATCTTGATATGTGCATGGATGAGACGTTGAGATTGTATCCAATTGGTTTCATGTAAGTTTATGTCGTTTCCCATTTCATCTGTGGAAATTCATACCATTAAAAGATATGAACAAATTTGTGCTTTCTACATTAATAAAATTACAGGTGCTTGTGCAACTATGTGGTCCCCTGTTCAACAACATCACCGCCGACCCCAACATTCTTTTCATGGTCTCCTTCATCTTCTGGCCATTGTATCTCACATTGGTGACTGTTAAGGGAGCATGCATCGGTTCACAAGTAAAAAAATTAAAACAAAACACAAACTCCAACACATTCTACAAATATTAGTTGCACTCTGGGTGTGTGTGTGTGACACCATCAACCTCTACATGTTAACGTCTAAATTTACATCTATTGTTGAGGCTGTGTTCACCAGTAGATCAATGCATTTCCTTATCTCCACCTCCTAAAGATCCCTTAATCTTGTCCAACTCAACTATCTCCAACTCACCACTGTTGCCAACTGTAACTGTCGTCAACCATCACAAACCCAAGAGTGTCTGCAACTATTCTCAACCATTGTAAACTTTTGCAAACTTGATTGACCTCTATATTCGGTTCTTTGTTTCAGCCATTTTCCATACCTTGATTAACAATCCCATTTCAGCTTTTTTTTTTGTGTGCATGTGCATCAGTGAACAACTTCTTATGCCTTTGTTTTGCTGATAAACTTATTTTCTCTCTATTGTTAAACATATATATATATATATATATATATATATATATATATATATATATATATATATATATATATATATATATATATATTTTACTTCCTAACATTCGGAGGATGGAGGCAACATCGATAGCATCACATGCATATCTTTCCACAAAACTTTGATAATTACTCATCAATTATTTTTTTTACATTTAATACTAATCGAATTTCTGTTGAAAGCAAAAATCCAATAGCCTGAAGTAAAACGAAAATTTGAAAATATTTTAAAAATCATTTAATTTCATAAAAATCCTTCAGAATGCATTTTGATTTCTTATTTGTTTACTCAAAAAGAAAAATGCTTTTCCTCCTCTTCACGTGCATATCAGACCGACAAACCGAAAGAACGCAGCTAGTTTTACTCATAAAGAGTGAGTGAAGATTCACGTGACCAATTCAGGTAAAAGCAACTCGTCAGGAATTGCTTTTCTCATCTTGATTCTTATGTACACTACGACCTATGTAAACTCTAACCTTCGTATGGGTCATTTTAAAATTGATAAATTTCGAGTTCAACTTGAGAATCCTTATGTCAAAACTGGTAATTTGTGCATTGACTCATGGCATAACGATTTAGAGCATTGTTTAACAATCAGTTCTAAGAGACAGTCCCCTTAGGTTGGAAGATTCGATCCATACTACATGTAATTGTAAATGAGAAAAACATTAACACTTCTATCCAGTTATGGCTGATAGAATAAGAACAATCTACTCCTGTTGTCATTTAAAATTAAGAGTCGAGTTCAAAACTCTATACAGGTTTTCAACATAAATACTCTCAAAATTTTCTAAAGTTCGAAAAAGATGCGTTTGAAGAAGGTCGAAGATTAAATTGAAGGTCGAAGATTGGTTGAAATCTTGTGAATATAATAACCAAGATGAAAATGGTAAAAAAACGTATCTTCTCTTTTTATGCACCCTTCTACCATTCCTTCTAAACAAAAATACCAACTCCCCATAGTTGATCAAAATACTGTGATTTCTAAATATAGTATATTGCCTCTATAATCTTATGAAAAATCCATTCTTTGCATTGAAATGGTGTGTTGCCTTGATTAAAAGCTCAACTCTAATTCTCAATTATTCAGAATAAATTTATCAATAACTTGACAATAATTTTTGTTTTTTCTGTGTTAGATTTTTTTTGTTATGCACATAGATAGAAATGATAATTATTATGTTATTCCTAGTTGTTATCACCAGAAATAAGGATTGAACCTTCAACCTACAGATGATTGTCACTTAGAATTGATTGTTAATCAATACCTTTAACCTTTGTGAAAATAACAACCAAGATGAAAATAATAGTCAGAATAATACAAATTATTATACCTCATCTAAAAAATAGCAAACAATATTTTTTCTATCATTTACCTCTTTTCCTGCACCCTTTCCCATTCCTTCTAGCTACTACTCTATAATAATTCAAAATCCTGCAATTTCTAAACATATTGCGTCTTTAATCTTAGGGAAATCTGTTCATCTTTTTTAATTGCATTGAAATGATAGGATATTGCCTTTATTATAGGTTCACTTTTTTGTTTTTCTTATAATTTGTTGTCAATGATTGAAAAACAGATAATAAAAATAATTGATTGTTTTTTTTTTGTTTTGTTTTTTTGTTTGTTTTTTTGTCAGGGTGACAAGGGAATGCAAAGTAGATTGCGTCATAAAAGGAATTCATTTTCCCAAGAATGCCGGCGTTTTCTTCCCAATCATATGCTTACATTATGATTCTAGATACTGGAATGAACCGGAAATATTTAATCCTGAAAAGTGAGTTTCAAACTAATGAAATGTTTAAGCTTTGCTAAATTTAATCTTTTTAAGGAAATCAGTGAATCCAAATTGCTGTTTAAAATGGCTCTCTCCGATTTAAGTGAATTTTTGAAAAATAGATATCGCCCAAGACAAGTCATGAAACCACTTAATGTAAGGAGCTAAAAAGAACGAAAGATGATTATTGCAACGCCAGGAGATGTCTATTGGTTTTAGTCTTAAAAACAGTGAGCAGAGAGTTCCAAAATTTGCAGTTCTTAGAAAGAAGCTACTTGAATAGGAAGCTGTATTACAATGAGGCATTAAAACTGCAAATTGACAAATTGATGACTAAACCAAAAAGTCATACAAGCTGGAACAAAGGAAACAAGGAATAGATCAGACAATTCTGCAGAACACATACCATAATAGTATTTATAGAAAAGACAGAAACTTGTTTTATTAAGAATGGGGCATCCTACTGGATGTAAGATACTGACTTGCTATTTCAGAGACTACAACCGAGAAATCTTTTTAAGATTCTTACCATCCTTTGAAGTGCAATTTTTTGTATCTCTCTTGCACTTGGTTCATCGGATATATTCACCAAGTAGTTGTTTATTTAATTCTTTTTCATGAGTTCAGTTACTTGCACCAATTATTACTGGAATGGTGAAAATCTTCCTAAGATTCCAGTTTCTTTTTATATTGTACATAAGACCTTGGTATTTTGACTCGGCTCTGTTCAAGCCAACATCATTAGGTACACATTTTCACTAGGGTTGCTACTTTGTTCCTCTTGTCTCCTATCACTATGCCAGGTTTAATAACTCTGTTTTCTAGCTTACGTAGCTCTACAAATTGCATAGTCATAGTGACTGGTGTATGACTTATTTCCAACTGTTCTTTCTGGTAAACATGTTCTCAGGACTTGCCGTTACACTGGATATTCAGCTTTTTAAAGATTTTTCTAGTATAGATATTTACACACTCCATTTTGCCGCATTGCATAATAGCTATCCTCCAGCAGAACATTACAATTGGATATTAGGCGGCTCACACTCTCTACTTCTGTGTGGCAGTAACTGCATTTGTTGTCATTGTTGAGACGACTCCTCTACTTATAAGCAATTGATCATATTATCTGCATAATGTCAAATGTGACAATGAAACTCGCATGTCTTTTTCTATGTCAATCTCTTGAAAATTTCCTGAAAAAAAATGGAGACTTGTATCTTCAAAAGAATAATATCTTACTTCGCATTTTGTAAATATGAAAAAGTAAAATGTTTCTTTTTTTAATAAGTTTATTTTTATGCTAAATTTTAAATATGTTAAAAATCCTACTATAAAGTAATAGAAATTTGATGAGACAATTCTGATTATAACTGCAGCAATTTTTTTCTAGAAAAAACTCCTGAAGTTTTTTTTTTTTTTCCATAAAATATTTGTTTAAATGATATTCTTAATTGTCTCCTAATTTTTGCAATTTCAGTTTCAGTAAAGAAAACAAAGCAAAACAAACGCCATTTACATATCTTCCTTTTGGGGGCGGACCGCGAGTTTGTGCTGGAATGCGATTGGCTGAACTTGAATTCAAGATGGCGGTTGTACAAATGTTGAGGAAATTTCGTCTTGTTCCATGTGAAAAGACTGAAGTAAGTAATCTTCACTTATCATCTTTATGTAAAATACTTTATATTGAATGGAGATAAAAAAAAAAACAGAATTTATCTTTAAAACAAAATACGCATCAAGTGCGCTTGAAACCAAATCACAACGTAATAGTAGGAAAATAGAAACGTTTCTATTGAACTCTCATTCTTAACGTTATTCTCGTGTTACCTGTGCACAGTTCAAACATTTCAAAATACAACCGCTAGATACAACGCGCGGCTCTATACAGACTTCTTTCTCCAAATTTACAACATGGCATGGAAGAAGAAAAGGAAAAAAAAAGAAACAAAACACCACACTGAAGATGGAGTATACCTCTGAAATATATTTGTGATAAATTTCAAACAAGTAAAATATTTGTTTATTTTCCTCATATTACGTTGTGATTTGGTTTCAAGTGCACTTGATGCATATTTTATTTTATTCAAATTAAAACAACGTTTCTATTGAACTCTCATTCTTGAAGATTTATCTTTGTTTAATATTTATTCTATTTCGTCTTTGTTAATAAAACGTTTCAATTTTATTTGCCTTTCAGAACCAAAAGGATGAAATAACAATATGAGAAAAAAGATATTTTCTTTTTCTGTTCTGAATATTTTGAAACATTCACTTAAATAATTTTTATCTTTTATCGTTGCAGAAGAAGATTGAATTTGCCAAAGCAGGAATTCTGAAACCAAAGAATGGAATTTGGATTCAACTTGAACGTCGTTAAATACAATATCATTTTTAATGATGCCTGATATATATTTTTATATAATACAAAAAATTAAGTTGAATATATATGCCGTAGAACCGCTAAATACAAAAGACTCTTCTTACAAAATTTTCAGCTTACAAAATATGATGTGCAAATTTTTTTGTCTCTGCATACCAAAAATTTTCAAAATACGAGAGATAACAGTGACAGAAAGACTGTTTTTAGGCACTTGATTATTAATATAATTATTATTATATTAATATATTAATTAATAATATTAATATATTAATTATTAGAAAAGATTTTTGTTCAATGTAAATATTTTATTAATTTTCTGAAAATATTTGTGTTTTTAATCTGGAAAATGTTTTTTTTTTAGGATTTGAATTTTTTTCCACTCACAATAAATTTCAATTTTTATTGTACACCCTCTGAAATTTTTGTAAGGGGTGTAGGAGTCTGTTATTATATTTCTTAGATATTGTAAATTAGCTGAAAGAAAGTAAATAATGTATTTCGCTTTGAATTCTTTTTCCTTTAGCGCGCCTCCATGCCCATAGATTTGATTGAAGTCGTGGCCTTACGAGTAATGATTGAAAAAATTAAGTCATATATCTCAGTCATTTTTTATTAAATACAATTTTATATTTGTATGTTAAAGAAAAGTAAGAAAATAAATAGCAAGTGAAAGTATTAACGGTTAGGTTAGGTACTATTTGGCTCTTATTTCATTCTGGTTTTACCCTTATTCAAAAATTTAATGAGTGTTTTCATAGGGCTTGAAATGGATTAGATGATTTACATGGAAAAACCCTTTCAAGAAACGAAAATTTCAAGATATGAAAATCAAGGCAAAACAAATTAATATTAAAAAGCATGTTAATATTAAAAAGCACATAAAAAATGTGCATGATCCCCTAATAAAGGAAAGTAATGAATAGTAATAGCAGTAGTAAAAGTAGTAACAACAACAGTAAGGAGGAGATGAATAAATGTTTCTGAATAAATGATTTAATCAATCTTGAAACTATTGTTTTCTTGATTGTTTCCCTGGAGGATAAATCTTTAGACTGAGGTAATTTTGTTTTGTTTCTAGAAAGTAGTCAGTAAATTAATAATGTAGAACTAAAATAAATTTTTAAAAAAAACCTTGTTAGTACAAAACATAGCTTGATTAGCCCCAAAAGCGAGAGATTCTGGCTTTGCAGCATCACAAGAAACGAAAAATCGCCCAAGTGTGGATTCTACAGGAGCCCAAAATGTCAGAAGTCAAAAGGCTGTCTGAAAATAATATCAAGTAATTAAAGGGAGGTAGGAAGTGCTGTTTTTATTGTTTTTTCCCTCAGCCATGCATTCGTACATTCCTATCGTGAACGTTTGTATAATTTTTGCCATTTTTAATGTAATTATTTTTCTATGTTCCTGCTTTAAAATTAATTTTTTTTCAAGATTATATAAAAATTATGTTACGCTGAAAGTTTTACGTTCATTCAAGTAAAGAAAAATATTAGAATCTTACATATAAAAATTATGCAAAACATGTAACCTAAAAAAAAATCGAATATTTTTTTTAATTATAATTTTTTATGCGTAAATATTAAATAAACAATACTTAATTCAATGATAATATCGATAGTTCGAGAAATTCATTTTTCTTTGAGTTATATCGAATTCATTAATACGAACTTAGGGGCTTTTTTCGTAATGTTCCTTAAAAATTAATTTTTCTTTTTTTTATTTTTACAATTTACGATGTTTTATTTTCATAAGAAAAAGTAAAAATGAATTCATTCATTTTGTTGTTGTTGTTGTTGCTGTTGTTGTTGTTGCTGCTGCTGCTGCTGCTGCTGCTGTTATTGTTTTTAACTATTGAAAACCTTAAACTTTAGTAAAGGTATTTTTTGTTTAAACAAAATAATACATTTCCACTGAGATTTAAATAAAAATAATGTGTTCATTATATTCCGTGATCATTATTTGATCAAAACTGAAAATCTCATCAAAATTGGTAATTTTATGATTTTTGGCGATTTTTTTAAGTAAAGGAATGGGTTAGAATGTTTATAAATTTTGAGCATAGGCTATTCATTTTTCACATAGTTATTTTTAACTTAATTTTGTAACATTCTAAATTCTTGAGTTCATAAAAATGAGGGATAATTCACTAGATGTATCAGAAATTTGGAGGAATTTTTTACACCCCTAAAAGAAAATTGCGAATAAAATATTTAAAAAACTCGTAATTTCTCTTTTTAAAGTGGGTTGTTTATTTTCTGTATGGAATATACTTCCAAAATAAACTATTAAAGTTGTTTAAAAAATAATAGAAATATTATATTTTTATTTTTTAAAAAACAGTGTTTACAAAATGTTTACAAAATGCCGGCGAGCCTTCATGCAGCCATTTTTTTTACGTAATGAAATCAATTGAATTTTACGAGTTTAATAGTTTAAAATTTTTAAAATCTATCAAAATTTTTCTGTTGGTTCAATTTTTACGATATTTTCAGGGTCACTGTGAAATTTTATGCTCTTTCCAATAAACCGAATATAATATTTTAGACAAACGTTTTTTTATTAAATTCACCACCACCCCCATTTTGAAATGTCTATTAAAATTTAAATAATTAAATTGATAAAGGATCAATAAAGAAAATATTCTAATTTAAAACAAACAAAAAAAGAATAGTTTTTTTTGGAAATTTACCTGTAAAGTCCAAAGTGTAAAACCTTTTCTTTTTTTTTTAAACACGTTGATTTCTTTTTTTTTTTTAATGAAAGCTCATGTTATGCTTATATCGTCAAGTAAATATCGGACGCTGACAGCAATTCTTTCTATTTCATTTAATGTTTTCTTTTTTTAGATATTAAAAAAAATTCAGTCGATAAAGAAGTATTAAAATATATCAGTCAAAAACTCGTGTATTTCATTAAGAGAATTTAAAAAAAATCGGTGAACTGGATTTTTTGTTTTAGGGGAAAAACTTATAAGTGAATGTGTTTTTTTTTACCTACGGAGGACCACAAATACTAATTTTGGTTAACACACGCAATAAAAAAGAGACCTTAATTATGTCCCTTTGACGAATTCATATTTGATAAATTTTATAGTAGCAGAAGCAGCCTTTAAGCTTGTGGCGCAAAACACGTTACGAAAATGCGATTTTCTACAACACTTGTTTTAAAAAATCCTTTTATTTAGAAAAATACATGGAATTTAAAATATGGATAAACTCTTAACAATAAAGAATGGAACTACTCATTTAATGGTATTTTTTATAGGTAAGTGATTTTTTGGTATTTATATATACATATATTTATCGAAGCAGGTCTAAATATGTTGATTTTCTTTATATCTTTTTTAAAGAAAACCGCTTTAAAAAAACAAATATTGCATAATTTACTATTAAGCCTATTATTTTTTTTTTAATTTGGTCTTTGCTCCTTTAATTGAAAAAAATAGAGTTTGAATTACATTTTTCAAGTAGTTATAAGCTTAAAAAAATAGTAAGTTCAATTATTAAAGTTCTTATCGTCATTTTTAATGGCCGCTTTCTGTTACACCTAACAATTAACCTTCAGGTGTTACGTAAATAGGCAGATGCATATTGCATGATACTTCTTGTTCCAATCTACAGAGACCTTTTGAGGGGGAGGAGATGGATTTTTTTCTTTTTTGTTTGTCCGTTTTTTTTTTGTTTTTTTTTGTTTTGTTTTTTTTTGTTTGTTTTTTTTTTTTTGTTTTTTGTTTTTCCTATTAAAATACGACTTAGTGTCTAATTCTAGGCAAGTAAATATAAGCAATAATTTCTTCAACGCAACTTCACAGAATCTAGCAGGGGAAGTAATTCCCAATACTGACTCTTATGAATTGTCTCCCCTGGATTTTAATTTTTATAATTTAAAGATAATTTGAATAAGTTTAACCCGACGTAATTGACAGTTTAAAACATCCAAATTCAAACATATAATAATCGATGCAAAATACTGTTTTACAATCGTGCATTGTGCAGAGGGAGACAACTCTCTTTTACTAAGAGATTCGTTCTTTTTTTTTTCATCTCATAATTTAGGACGCTCGATTCAGCAATAGTTTTTATTTAATTCAAACATTAAAAAAGAAAGCTGTGCCGATTTTTTGTTTTTTTTTTATGTAACAAAGTTGATAACATTAATGATACAAAATGTAGTCTGTACGCGACTATTAAGAGAAAACCAACGAACTAACGATAGATTAAATAAAAGCATTTAAAAAATTAGATGAAAACATTTAACATAAAAAAGAAAGAAAGAAAGAAAGAAAGAAAGAAACTGCAACAACTTTCTTTTTTTAATTAAAAAGTAAATGTTATGGTAAGGTTTTAAAAAAAAATGGTCTTTAACCTTAAAAAATACAAAGAATGAAACATTTTAATAAAACAAGGATGAAACTTTTAAAGTTGCGGCAACTTTTTATTTATTTTTTTTTATATAATAACAAAGCTTATAATATTAATAACACAAACATCTAGTTTTTAATATTACAAAAAAAATAAAAAAAAATACGAGGAATTGTAAACGCAGCTTTAAAAGTTTCTATCTTGTTTTATCAAAAGGTTTCATTCTTTTGTATTTTTGAAGCTTAAAAGACTAAATTTTTTTAAAAAACCCTTAACATAACATTTACTTTTTGATTTAAAAAAAAAGTTGCCGCAGCTTCTTTTTTAAATGTTGGCGCCAGAACAAAGCCTTGCTCCAGGCCACCGGTAATAGGAAATGGGCCCGAGAGGGAGTTCTGTCCTCGTGGGGAGGAAAGTAAATAAAAACAATAACTTCTTCAACGCAACTTCGCAGAATTAAACAAGGGGAGTAATTCCCAATATAATGTCTTGTATGAATTGTCTCCCCTGAACTGTGATTTTTACAATTTAAAGACAGTTTTGACTTTTAATAAGTTTAACCCGACGTAATTGGCTAAAACATTTACAATTTTTAATTACAAACATATGATGATTGATACAAAATGCTTCAGGATAAAATCTCTCAAAATATTTTAAATATAAACTTGTATAACTACACCATATAATTCTTCAAAAAATAAAAAGCTCATCGAAACATTTTTAATTATTCACTTAGACTCACTTTCATGTATTGTTAATCGAAAGACACAACTTATATCTTGATTAGAAGCAAGAAATATTATTGTTCCTTATTGATTAGAAGCAAGAAATATTATTTTTCCTTATTTGTTTGTTTATATTTTGTCCAGAATTCCTCTATATTAAAAGCCAAACATAAAGAAAAAATATGTATGATATACGCATCCGTGACATGACTTATTTCCAACTATTATTTCTGGTATATGTTTCCAGGACTTACTGATACATTCGATATTCAACATTTTACAGATGGTCTAGTTGAGATTTTTACACACTTCATTGTGCCGCATTGTACAGTAGCCATCCTCTAGCAAAACCTTACATGTCAAGTGGCTCACACTCTTTACTTCTGTGCAGCAGAACCTGCACTTGTTGTCATTGCTGAGACCATTCATCTTATAAGCATTAGTCATCAAGCCTTAATTTTGGCCAACCATTATCATTCTCTTCTGATCATAGTGAAACGATCCTCTTTTTAGCCAGAGCCTTCCTTGTCTATATATTTCTGGAATAGCTCTTCCAGGAAATATTTTGCATGTTGTTGATTAGCCATTTTTCTATTTTTCTACTATGGAAGAGCTTGATTTTTTTTTTTTTTTTTTTTTTTTTTTTTTATTACATTTTCACCCCAAACAAGGCACATTGCCACTTTGGTGTAGGGGGCTACTATCAGGGGAAACATCTACTGGGGTACTATGTAGGGATTAGGGCAGCGAGATGTTGGTTCACGTTGCACTTGAACTTATGCATGTCAGTACAGTTGGGGAAGCAGTGACCCGGAATGGAATTCCAAAGTCTAGCAGTTCTGGGGAAGAAACTACTGGAGTAGAAAGATCTTTTACATCTAGGGATCTCTACAGTGTGGGGGTGGGATTTTGCAGCTTGTCGGGTCTGTCGAGGGTGTTCACGTCGTGGGGGCACAAGTGCTTGCAGTTCTTCAGAGCATTCACCATTATAATACTTGTAGAACAGGCAGAGGGATGCAACGTTTCGACGATGGGACAGAGGCTGGAGTTTTGATGCCAGTTTAGGGCCTATCAGATTTGCGACTCTCTTTTGAACCCTGTCAAGGAGCGAGAGACTAGTAGCCGATGCACCGGCCCAAATATGACAGCAATACTCCATACATGGGCGAATAGTGGCCTTATAGAGGTACAGGATACTTTCGGGTGTTAAAAGTTTTCTAGCACGGTAGAGAGAGCCCACCTTCCTTGCAGCGGCCCTGGCAATGCCCTCGATGTAACTGTTCCAACTCATGTTTCCAGTGAACGTTAGGCCAAGGAGCTTGAGAGACGTACTCTCAGATAAAGAGTCGTTGGCCATTGCTATAGGTGGTAGAGAAGGTTTCTTGTAATTATTGAATGAAACCAGTTTTGTCTTGGTGGCATTGAACATGACCATCCATTTTTGTCCCCATTCCACTACTGATTGGAGGTCATCCTCTAGTGTTTCCGCCATTACTTTAGATATATGTTCGTTTGTTTTCCTGTCGTGCCTGCTATAGAGTGTGGTGTCATCAGCATATATCCCCATCTCAGAGGTAATCTTGTCGGGGAGGTCATTTATGAATATCAGGAACAGCAGAGGTCCCAGGATAGATCCTTGGGGCACTCCCGCATTTATATCATATTGTTTAGATGTACGACCGTCGAGGACAACCTGGATTTTTCTCTTATCTAAGAAGGATTTAATTATGTTAAGTATTCTACCAGTGATACCGTAAGATCTAATCTTCCTGAGGAGACCCTCATGCCATACCCTGTCAAAAGCCTTAGATATATCTAGAGCTACCGCTCTTCCCTCTCCCGCTTTGTCCAGTGAATGGTATATGCGTTCAGAGATTACAGTGAGGATGTCTGCCGTGGAACGGGCTTGTCTAAATCCATATTGACGGTCGGTCAGAAGTTTAGCATCTGTATTTCAGGTGGTTCTTTTTGGGCTATTTCTGAGGCAGGTTGTTTGGTGTTTTCGTCTTATTTGTTTGTCCAAAATGTGTGGTCACTTTTGTGATGAAGGTTGTTTTACTGGCTCTTGTTTCTTGATGTTGATGCACTATCATGAGATTTGGGTGCTGGGATCTCGGCAGATAAAAGTCGCAGAATTTAACAGGGGATGTAATTCTCAATAACGCCTCTTATGAATTGTCTTCCTTGGATTTTAATTTTTATAATTTAAAGATAATTTGAATAAGTTTAACCTGATGTTTAACCTGACGTTTTAAAACATTTAAATTTAAACATGATAATTGATGCAAAATGCGGTTTTACAATTGTTCACTGTGCAGAGAGGGCAACTTTTTTTTACTAAGAGATTCGTTCATTTTTTTTATCGCATAATTTAGGATGCTCGATGCAGCATTGCAGCAATAGTTTTTATTTTATCAAAACATTAAAAAAGAAAGCTGTGCCGTATTTTTTTTTAATGTAACAAAGTTGATAACATTAATAATACAAAATGTAGTCTGTACGCGACTATTAAGAGAAAACCAACGAACTAACGATAGATTAGATTACAGAATTAAAAAAAAAAGACGAAAAGCTGCAGCAACTTTTTTTAATTAAAAAGTAAATGCTATGGTAAGGTTTTTAAAAAAATTAGTCTTTAACCTTAAAAAATACAAAGAATGAAACTCTTTAATAAAACAAGGAGGAAACTTTTAAAGCTGCAGCAACTTTTTATTTTTATTTATTACGGATAAAAATGGGGGGGGGCAGTTTTGAAAGCCGATTTATCATAATTTTTTTGTAGGTTTCCTACTACCTTTTGATTGTATTTGAAAGATTTGAGACTAAAGTTAATTTCCTAAAGGAAAAAAATATTTGTACACATGAAAAAACGTTATGAAAAATGTTTTCACGGCGAGCTAATCAATTTAGCTAAATTTTGAAGTTAAATAAATTCATTGTAAAAATCCTTTTAAAGATAAATATTAGTTTTCTGTGACTATTTCAAATATGATTAGTAAAGTAAAGTCCTAAGATATTGAATTAAATTTTTTTAAAAAAACTTGTTTATACAAAATACAGCTTAATTAGCCCTCAAAATGCAAGTAATTATGTCGTTCGGCAAAACGCAACCGATAAAAGTTTGTAAACACGAATATACACGAATATACGGAAGCCCAAAATTTCAGCCAATTAAAACGCTGTTTTAAAATGAAGTCATGATAGTAAAAGGAGGTAGGGGTGTCAGATTTCTTTTTTCTTTCCCTGGCGTGCATCCATACATTCCTATTCTGAACGTTTGTATCAATTTTTATCATTTTTTAATTTAATTATTTTTTATGTTCCTGTTTTAAATCAATTTTTTTTTATTATTGTTCGAGATTATATAAAAAATATGTTACGCCGAAAGTTTAACATTCTTGCGAGCAAAGAAATTATTGAAATCTTGCATATAAAAATTATGCGAAATCTGTAATTAAAAAATATATATATTTGCTATAATTTTGTGTGTGTGTGTGTGTGTGTGTGTGTGTGTGTGTGTGTGTGTGTGTGTGTGTGTGTGAAAATGTTAAATAAACAATGCTTAATTCAATGGTAATATTGGTAGTTCGAGAAATTCATTTTTCTTCGAGTTATATCGAATTCATTAATACAGATTTTAGGGCTTTTTTCGTAATGTTCCTATTACTATTATTTTATTTATTGTTACAAATTACGATTCTTTATTTATATTTTAAAAAAAAAAAAAAAGCAAAAATAAATTCTTGCGTTTTTTTATTTACTACTGAAAACCATAACTTTAGTAAAGGTATTTTTTGTTTAAACAAAATAATACATTTCCACTCAGAATTAAATTTAAAAAAAATTGGTTTATTATATTCCGCAATCATTATTTGATAAATGCTGAAAATTTTATTAAAATTGGTTAATTTCCTGAATTTTGGTGAACTTTTAAGTAAAGGGAAGGGTCAAAATGTTTATATATTTTGAGCATCGGCATTCATTTTGCCCGTACCTGATAGTAACAAAGCTTATCTCTATCTCTATCTATCTTCTATTCTTTCTTCTATCTTCTATCTTCTATATATCTTCTATCTATCTATCTATCTATCTATTCTATCTTCTATCTATCTATCTATATAAATAAAATAAACTCATTTTTTCCCCTCCGACTTTGACGTTTATAGGACTGTACCTGTATACATTTGGTGCAGCCGTATCATACACAAACTGAATCAGGACATCTGCCGTATGTTATAGGGTTATTACATATCAAGGATCTCGCTGATCACAGTTTCCTATATTCTGTCTGGTGAGAGTCCACTGTAAAAATCGGTTACATTTAATGGAAGTAGTAAAGTAAACTCTCTCTAACAAATTCATCCTACCACCGTCACTCACTTACACCGTACCAGAACATTCACAGGAGACATTTAAAACCGATCACCGGTAAGAATTTATCTAAAAACTGGACTGGACTTACACTGAAACGAACCACGCTTACTTTGCCATTGTTTAGCATAAAACATAAACACAATTTATAAAGCATTTATTATAATAAAATTAGATTCAAACAGACCACAATCCGTTACCTGGAATTGAATTCACAATTACATTACTTCGATTTCGTTATAACCCGCGTGGTTAAAGTTTAATGAAAACCTGAATTGACATTTACGTGAAACGCACCAAACTTACTTACTTACTTACTTACACAAACACAACTTCCGTTTCGCTCTTTCCTTACGTGCTTTTTTGCTTGCTTTCTTTCTTTCTTTCTTTCTTACCTTTCGTTGTCTTTTTGCTTTATGGGTGATGGTGGTGGGGGTACTTCCCTATCTTTATCTTTCCTTTCGGTCTTTCCTTCTTTCTTTCTTTTCTCTCCATTTTCTGCTCTTTCCATTGTTAAAACGAAACGAAACGAAACAACCGGATATTCCAGGTTTTACTTACACTCTATCACTCTACGACTATTACTTGTGTATCCAACTCTATTTGTGCCAGTAAAAAAAAGTAGCATTTATTGTTTTTGGTAATAATTATTAATTGCTTATTTGTTTTGTTTTTCACCCTTTTTTTAGACTAACCATTCTTTAATCTCATTATAAAATCGATTTTTCCAACTACATTTTAGGTGGGGGGGGGCCATTACAACCTCCGAAGGGGGTTTGTATTACTGTACACATAGATTCGAAAAAGTTGTCAAAAAAAAAAAAATACATAACAAATAAATGTTCTCAAAGCCCAGATCAGTTACTTTTCTGCCAAACTCGATATCTTTTTCGTGTTTATATTCAATGTAACAATATTCGGCTCGTCTATCTATCTATATAAATAAAATAAACTCATTTTTTCCCCTCCGACTTTGACGTTTATAGGACTGTACCTGTATACATTTGGTGCAGCCGTATCATACACAAACTGAATCAGGACATCTGCCGTATGTTATAGGGTTATTACATATCAAGGATCTCGCTGATCACAGTTTCCTATATTCTGTCTGGTGAGAGTCCACTGTAAAAATCGGTTACATTTAATGGAAGTAGTAAAGTAAACTCTCTCTAACAAATTCATCCTACCACCGTCACTCACTTACACCGTACCAGAACATTCACAGGAGACATTTAAAACCGATCACCGGTAAGAATTTATCTAAAAACTGGACTGGACTTACACTGAAACGAACCACGCTTACTTTGCCATTGTTTAGCATAAAACATAAACACAATTTATAAAGCATTTATTATAATAAAATTAGATTCAAACAGACCACAATCCGTTACCTGGAATTGAATTCACAATTACATTACTTCGATTTCGTTATAACCCGCGTGGTTAAAGTTTAATGAAAACCTGAATTGACATTTACGTGAAACGCACCAAACTTACTTACTTACTTACTTACACAAACACAACTTCCGTTTCGCTCTTTCCTTACGTGCTTTTTTGCTTGCTTTCTTTCTTTCTTTCTTTCTTACCTTTCGTTGTCTTTTTGCTTTATGGGTGATGGTGGTGGGGGTACTTCCCTATCTTTATCTTTCCTTTCGGTCTTTCCTTCTTTCTTTCTTTTCTCTCCATTTTCTGCTCTTTCCATTGTTAAAACGAAACGAAACGAAACAACCGGATATTCCAGGTTTTACTTACACTCTATCACTCTACGACTATTACTTGTGTATCCAACTCTATTTGTGCCAGTAAAAAAAAGTAGCATTTATTGTTTTTGGTAATAATTATTAATTGCTTATTTGTTTTGTTTTTCACCCTTTTTTTAGACTAACCATTCTTTAATCTCATTATAAAATCGATTTTTCCAACTACATTTTAGGTGGGGGGGGGCCATTACAACCTCCGAAGGGGGTTTGTATTACTGTACACATAGATTCGAAAAAGTTGTCAAAAAAAAAAAAATACATAACAAATAAATGTTCTCAAAGCCCAGATCAGTTACTTTTCTGCCAAACTCGATATCTTTTTCGTGTTTATATTCAATGTAACAATATTCGGCTCGTAAACCATACAGTGTTTACCGATGTATGTATTCGAAAATTCAGGAAGGCGTCTCAGTCACACCCTCTTTAACACCGTAAGTATAGAAAAATCTTCTATTTCTATTCTATCTATCTATCTATATAAATAAAATAAACTCATTTTTTCCCCTCCGACTTTGACGTTTATAGGACTGTACCTGTATACATTTGGTGCAGCCGTATCATACACAAACTGAATCAGGACATCTGCCGTATGTTATAGGGTTATTACATATCAAGGATCTCGCTGATCACAGTTTCCTATATTCTGTCTGGTGAGAGTCCACTGTAAAAATCGGTTACATTTAATGGAAGTAGTAAAGTAAACTCTCTCTAACAAATTCATCCTACCACCGTCACTCACTTACACCGTACCAGAACATTCACAGGAGACATTTAAAACCGATCACCGGTAAGAATTTATCTAAAAACTGGACTGGACTTACACTGAAACGAACCACGCTTACTTTGCCATTGTTTAGCATAAAACATAAACACAATTTATAAAGCATTTATTATAATAAAATTAGATTCAAACAGACCACAATCCGTTACCTGGAATTGAATTCACAATTACATTACTTCGATTTCGTTATAACCCGCGTGGTTAAAGTTTAATGAAAACCTGAATTGACATTTACGTGAAACGCACCAAACTTACTTACTTACTTACTTACACAAACACAACTTCCGTTTCGCTCTTTCCTTACGTGCTTTTTTGCTTGCTTTCTTTCTTTCTTTCTTTCTTACCTTTCGTTGTCTTTTTGCTTTATGGGTGATGGTGGTGGGGGTACTTCCCTATCTTTATCTTTCCTTTCGGTCTTTCCTTCTTTCTTTCTTTTCTCTCCATTTTCTGCTCTTTCCATTGTTAAAACGAAACGAAACGAAACAACCGGATATTCCAGGTTTTACTTACACTCTATCACTCTACGACTATTACTTGTGTATCCAACTCTATTTGTGCCAGTAAAAAAAAGTAGCATTTATTGTTTTTGGTAATAATTATTAATTGCTTATTTGTTTTGTTTTTCACCCTTTTTTTAGACTAACCATTCTTTAATCTCATTATAAAATCGATTTTTCCAACTACATTTTAGGTGGGGGGGGGCCATTACAACCTCCGAAGGGGGTTTGTATTACTGTACACATAGATTCGAAAAAGTTGTCAAAAAAAAAAAAATACATAACAAATAAATGTTCTCAAAGCCCAGATCAGTTACTTTTCTGCCAAACTCGATATCTTTTTCGTGTTTATATTCAATGTAACAATATTCGGCTCGTAAACCATACAGTGTTTACCGATGTATGTATTCGAAAATTCAGGAAGGCGTCTCAGTCACACCCTCTTTAACACCGTAAGTATAGAAAAATCTTCTATTTCTATTCTATCTATCTATCTATATAAATAAAATAAACTCATTTTTTCCCCTCCGACTTTGACGTTTATAGGACTGTACCTGTATACATTTGGTGCAGCCGTATCATACACAAACTGAATCAGGACATCTGCCGTATGTTATAGGGTTATTACATATCAAGGATCTCGCTGATCACAGTTTCCTATATTCTGTCTGGTGAGAGTCCACTGTAAAAATCGGTTACATTTAATGGAAGTAGTAAAGTAAACTCTCTCTAACAAATTCATCCTACCACCGTCACTCACTTACACCGTACCAGAACATTCACAGGAGACATTTAAAACCGATCACCGGTAAGAATTTATCTAAAAACTGGACTGGACTTACACTGAAACGAACCACGCTTACTTTGCCATTGTTTAGCATAAAACATAAACACAATTTATAAAGCATTTATTATAATAAAATTAGATTCAAACAGACCACAATCCGTTACCTGGAATTGAATTCACAATTACATTACTTCGATTTCGTTATAACCCGCGTGGTTAAAGTTTAATGAAAACCTGAATTGACATTTACGTGAAACGCACCAAACTTACTTACTTACTTACTTACACAAACACAACTTCCGTTTCGCTCTTTCCTTACGTGCTTTTTTGCTTGCTTTCTTTCTTTCTTTCTTTCTTACCTTTCGTTGTCTTTTTGCTTTATGGGTGATGGTGGTGGGGGTACTTCCCTATCTTTATCTTTCCTTTCGGTCTTTCCTTCTTTCTTTCTTTTCTCTCCATTTTCTGCTCTTTCCATTGTTAAAACGAAACGAAACGAAACAACCGGATATTCCAGGTTTTACTTACACTCTATCACTCTACGACTATTACTTGTGTATCCAACTCTATTTGTGCCAGTAAAAAAAAGTAGCATTTATTGTTTTTGGTAATAATTATTAATTGCTTATTTGTTTTGTTTTTCACCCTTTTTTTAGACTAACCATTCTTTAATCTCATTATAAAATCGATTTTTCCAACTACATTTTAGGTGGGGGGGGGCCATTACAACCTCCGAAGGGGGTTTGTATTACTGTACACATAGATTCGAAAAAGTTGTCAAAAAAAAAAAAATACATAACAAATAAATGTTCTCAAAGCCCAGATCAGTTACTTTTCTGCCAAACTCGATATCTTTTTCGTGTTTATATTCAATGTAACAATATTCGGCTCGTAAACCATACAGTGTTTACCGATGTATGTATTCGAAAATTCAGGAAGGCGTCTCAGTCACACCCTCTTTAACACCGTAAGTATAGAAAAATCTTCTATTTCTATTCTATCTATCTATATAAATAAAATAAACTCATTTTTTCCCCTCCGACTTTGACGTTTATAGGACTGTACCTGTATACATTTGGTGCAGCCGTATCATACACAAACTGAATCAGGACATCTGCCGTATGTTATAGGGTTATTACATATCAAGGATCTCGCTGATCACAGTTTCCTATATTCTGTCTGGTGAGAGTCCACTGTAAAAATCGGTTACATTTAATGGAAGTAGTAAAGTAAACTCTCTCTAACAAATTCATCCTACCACCGTCACTCACTTACACCGTACCAGAACATTCACAGGAGACATTTAAAACCGATCACCGGTAAGAATTTATCTAAAAACTGGACTGGACTTACACTGAAACGAACCACGCTTACTTTGCCATTGTTTAGCATAAAACATAAACACAATTTATAAAGCATTTATTATAATAAAATTAGATTCAAACAGACCACAATCCGTTACCTGGAATTGAATTCACAATTACATTACTTCGATTTCGTTATAACCCGCGTGGTTAAAGTTTAATGAAAACCTGAATTGACATTTACGTGAAACGCACCAAACTTACTTACTTACTTACTTACACAAACACAACTTCCGTTTCGCTCTTTCCTTACGTGCTTTTTTGCTTGCTTTCTTTCTTTCTTTCTTTCTTACCTTTCGTTGTCTTTTTGCTTTATGGGTGATGGTGGTGGGGGTACTTCCCTATCTTTATCTTTCCTTTCGGTCTTTCCTTCTTTCTTTCTTTTCTCTCCATTTTCTGCTCTTTCCATTGTTAAAACGAAACGAAACGAAACAACCGGATATTCCAGGTTTTACTTACACTCTATCACTCTACGACTATTACTTGTGTATCCAACTCTATTTGTGCCAGTAAAAAAAAGTAGCATTTATTGTTTTTGGTAATAATTATTAATTGCTTATTTGTTTTGTTTTTCACCCTTTTTTTAGACTAACCATTCTTTAATCTCATTATAAAATCGATTTTTCCAACTACATTTTAGGTGGGGGGGGGGCCATTACAACCTCCGAAGGGGGTTTGTATTACTGTACACATAGATTCGAAAAAGTTGTCAAAAAAAAAAAATACATAACAAATAAATGTTCTCAAAGCCCAGATCAGTTACTTTTCTGCCAAACTCGATATCTTTTTCGTGTTTATATTCAATGTAACAATATTCGGCTCGTAAACCATACAGTGTTTACCGATGTATGTATTCGAAAATTCAGGAAGGCGTCTCAGTCACACCCTCTTTAACACCGTAAGTATAGAAAAAGGTGTTATAAATAAAAAAATATACAAAATACTATTAAAAACACGCCGAATATATTTAAGAGTATTTCATTAAGTTTTTTATTTATAACATCTTTTCCCAATTCAATGTAACATGTTTATTCAGCTCGAAAACCATACAGTGTTTACCGATGTATTGGAACATTCAAGATGGCGTCTGATTCTCTCTTTAACACGTAAGTGTGGGAAAAGATGTTATAAATTTGGAATAGTTTTTTATTTATAACACCTTCTTCCATACTTACGGTGTTAATGAGGGTGTGAGACGGAGACGCCATCTTGGAATTTCGAATACATCGGTAAACACTGTATGGTTTTCGAGCTGAATAAATATGTTACATTGAATAAAAACACGAAAAATATATCTATCCAGTTTGGCAGAAAAGTAACTTATCTTGGCTTTGATAACATTTATTTGTTATATATTTGTTTGGTTTTTTTTTCCACAACTTTTTCGAATCTATGTGTACAGTAATACAAACACCCATTTTGTGTTTTATATAGATAAAGTACAATTGTTGAATGTTACTGTTTTGATTATATTCGTTGGGGGGGGACAATTCCGTTACATTTTTACAACAACCGTAAAACAGTGCATACTCAGCAAGTTTTATCGTATTTTATTTATTTTTTTGCATAATTAATGATGGAAGTATTTTTCTGTTTATTTTCTTAACATCTATTACAAAAAAAAAAAAAAAAATTTGTACATTCTCTGGAAAAAAAGAATCAAACTTTTCTCTACTTTCACATGTGTTCCATTTTAACAAACTGAGCCACAGCAACGCGTGGCCGGGTACAGCTAGTAATATTAATAACACAAACATCTAGTTTTTAACATTAAAAAATGAAAGTAGTAGAGGAATTGTAAACGCAGCTTTAAAATTTTCATCCTTATTTTAGTAAAAAGTTTCATTCTTTTGTATTTTTTAAGGTTAAAAAAAAACTTAACATAACAGCTTCTTTTTTAAATGTTAGTGCCAGAACACAGCCTTGCTCCAGGCCACCGATAATAGGGAATGGGTCCGAGACGGAGTTCTGTCCTCGTGGGGAGGAAAGTAAATAAAAACAATAACTTCTTCAACGCAACTTCGCAGAATTAAACAAGGGGAGTAATTCCCAATATAATGTCTTGTATGAATTGTCTCCCCTGAACTGTGATTTTTACAATTTAAAGACAATTTTGACTCTTAATATGTTTAACCTGACGTAATTGACTAAAACATTTCAAAATTTTAATTCAAACATATGATGATTTATACAAAATGCTTCAGGATAAAATCTCTCAAAATATTTTAAATATAAACTTGTATAACTACACCATATTATTCTTCAAAAAATAAAAAGCTTATCGAAAATTTTTAATTACTCACTTACTCACTTTCATGTTAATCGAAAGACACAACTTATATCCTGATTAGAAGCAAGAAATATTATTTTTCCTTATTTGTTTGTTTATATTTTGTCCAGAATTCCTCTATATTAAAAACCAAACATAAAGAAAAAAATATGTATAATATACGCATCCGTGACATGACTTATTTCCAACTATTATTTCTGGTATATGTTTCCAGGACTTATTGATACATTCGATATTCAACATTTTACAGATGGTCTAGTTGAGATTTTTACACACTTCATTGTGCCGCATTGTACAGTAGCCATCCTCTAGCAAAACCTTACATGTCAAGTGACTCACACTCTCTACTTCTGTGCAGCAGAACCTGCACTTGTTGTCATTGCTGAGACCATTCATCTTATAAGCATTCGTCATCAAGCCTTAATTTTGGCCAACCATCATCATTCTCTTCTGATCATAGTGAAACGATCCTCTTTTTAGCCAGAGCCTTCCTTGTCTATATATTTCTGGAATAGCTCTTCCAGGAAATATTTTGCATGTTGTTGATTAGCCATTTTTCTATTTTTCTACTATGGAAGATCTTGATGTATTTCAGGTGGTTCTTTTTGGGCTATTTCTGAGGCAGGTTGTTTGGTGTTTTCGTCTTATTTGTTTGTCCAAAATGTGTGGTCACTTTTGTGATGAAGGTTGTTTTACTGGCTCTTGTTTCTTGATGTTGATGCACTGCCATGAGGTTTGGGTTCTGGGATCTCATCAGATATTGGCCAGTGCTCACAATAGTGTCTCGATGTTGATGGCCAATTTCTGAGCCACCCATACTTCCTGTTCTTTCGGGCAGACACAACCTTGTTTTTTTTTTTGTTTGTTTGTTGTTGTTTTTTTTTTGGGGGGGGTACTCACGTTCACCCCTAACAAGGCATATCGTCACTTTAATGTAAGGGGCTACTGTTTGGGACTATGCCTAGGAATGATTAACAAGATGTTGGTTTACATTACATTTAAACTTCTGCATATCGGTACAGTAAAGAAAGTAGGTAGCAGGAAGAGAATTCCAAAGTCTTACTGTTCAAGAGAAGAAACTATTAGAGTGAGAAGCTTTCTAGTATTTAGGGACCTCGACAGCGAAGAGATGTGATTTTGTTGTTAAGTGGGTTTGCCGAGGATGTTGAGGGGGCACAAGTGCACATTCCATTAAAATATTTGTAAAACAGGCACAGAGATGCAACATTGCAGCGATGGGACAGGGGTTGGAGCTTAGTTGACAAAGTGGAACCTATTAGATTGGAGATTTTTGTTTTAACTCCTATCCAAGAGGGAGAGACTAGTGATCGATGCAGAGGTCATTTTCTAAGGATTCTGCCATTGTCTTAGACTTGTTTACATCTGTTCTTACCTCGTGCGTGTTATAGAGTGTTGTATCATCAGCAAATATGCCCATCTCGAACACAATATTATCAGGAAAGTCTTTAACGAATATCAGCAATAGTAGTAGCCCAAGAATCAACCTGAGGCACTCCCACATTAATGTTATGCTGTTTGGATGAACGTCCATCAATGACAACCTGGATGGTCCCATTGTCCAAGAAGGATCTAATTATATTTAGTATTCATTTAGTTATACCGTACGATTTAATTTTCATTAGCAGCCTTTTGTGCTAGGCTTTGGCAAAGGTCTTGAATATATCAAGGGTTACAGCTCTGGCTTCGCCTGGCTTATCCAGTGCATGGTATATGTGTTCAGAGATGACTGTTAAAACATCTGCAGTAGAACGACATTGCCTGAACCCATACTGTTTGTCAGAGAGAAGATTAGCTTTTGCGAGGTGGTGGACTAGTGCTTGATTGATTAATGTCTCGACGATTTTAGTGAAGAGGGAGATGAAACTGATAGGGCGATAATTCAGAGAGTCAAACCTTTCATTAGAATTCTTGTACACTGGTATCACAGAATCCATCTTCCAGCTATTAGGGGAGCAAGATTCAGCAAGGCATTTGTTGTAGAGTTTTGAAAGTATGGTGACTAGCTCAGCTGAGAATTTCTTAATTAGTATAGCAGGGATGAGATCAGGCTGTTGCAATATTGTTAATATAATAGGGGGTATGATTACAGAAAGTCGAAAGGTTTTACTTATAGACACTGGTGATAGCATCTGACAGATCAAATTAATTCACGTTCTGCTATCAACCAATCAGAAATTAGAATTGCTCCATAAAAATATTGAATCTGAATATTCCAGCATTCTTGCTCATAATTTTTTCGTGTCTGCACAAAAAAGATTTGCTGCTTTTTGTGTAAAAAAACTTTAAAGTCTAAAACTTATACAGAACAGCTACCCATCGAAAACTGTTCATTTCCAGAACTAGTATAGAACAACTACCCACCGAAACTCTTCTAAAATTAAGCATGGCTTTCAATTCATGCCTTGTAGGTGTCTAAGTTTTTTTATGATATTGCAAATATGAGGAGTGATTTTTAGATCATTAAGTGTTGCTTCAGTCCACATAGGGAAATTTGGAAGGGAGTTGTTTGTTAGCTCAAAGATGGAGTTGGAGGCGAATTGCTAGGCAAGCATATTCTCGGTTGCAGTGCATGCGACCTTTTGGTTGTTGAATGGTGAGGAAATTACTGATTGATGATTCACTACACTATTATAAACTTTCCAGAAATCACGAGTTCCTATCTTCTGTGATTCTATGCATTGCCTGGCTATTCCAGCATGCCTTCTTTTAGCTGTGGCTATTTTTCTCTTACATTGATTTTTAACATCTATAAATTTTTGCCTATTTGTATTTTACTTATGACATATGAACCGGCAGAATGCATTCTGTCTTTGTGCAATGCCGGCTGAACAATCTGTAGTGAACCATGGGGGTGAGTGGGTCTCGCTATAATACTTCCATGTGGGAACATGTGCTTCAATTCCCGCTTTGTACCATTCAGTTGTCTCATATGCAAACTGTGCTGCAGAAACAGAAAAGATTTTGGTCTATGGGGTGTCTCTGATGTGTTTTGTGATGGCTTCCTGGTCAGCCCTTTTGTAGTACCTTGTTGTTTTGAGTAATGGCTCCTCACCTTGAGGTTGGGATTTTAAATCTGATGTCTACTCATACCACCAGGTGGTCTGCATTTTCAAGTGGACTGTGAGCCTTAGTTAAACAATCCTCTGGCACTGTGGTAAGGAATATGTCTAGAAGTGAAGCTTGCTGCTGTTTATGATTCATGTTCATGGGAGGCGGGTCACGAACATGACTGTCTGTGTGAGGGTATAGAGATTATAGAAAAGCTATAAGTACAATGTCCGACTGCATGTGTGCAACCAAAGAAACTAAGCCAATATTTATGGTTGACATTAAAGTCACCAAACACATGTATTTAGATTTGCTATCTTAGGAGATGGCTGCATCTATACTATCAGAGATATAATGCATTAGGGTACAGTCCTGACTTGAAGGAGAATGGTAGAGAAAATATAAGTAACTAATGCAGTGATGAAAGGCTAGTCCAACGTACATAAAGCCCTGGTTATTCAGTTTAAGACTTTGTTCTCTAGTTGAGGGGAGAGTGCTAAAAATATAGACTCCAAGATCGTGCATATATATATATATATATATATATATATATATATATATATATATATATATATATATATATGTTGCAGTTGACCAATCAGAAACCGGAATTGCTCCATAATAATTGAATCTTTAAGCATTCCAGCAAAAAAATTTTTGTGTCAACACAAGAAAGAATTTTTGCTCTTTAGCTGCCAAATTATAAAGTCCAGAACCTGAAAAGAACACTTGCCCACTTAATCTCCAGTACATTTTTTAGAAACGCTATCAATCGGAAACTCTTCTGACATTATACTTGGCTTCGAATTCTTGAGGTTAGAAGACTTTACTTCGATTGATCAGAAACAAAGTTCGAATTGTGGCAAGTCAAATTAAACATGTGGCAAGAGAAATTAAAATGGCTATCAATTCAAGAGGTAAAAGACTTTACTTCGATTGTTCAGAAATAAAATTAAAACTTGGCTTTGAATTCTTGAGGTAAGAAGACTTTACTTCGATGGATCAGAAACAAAATTCGAATTGTAGCAAGTCAAATTAAACATGTGGCAAATGAAATTACACATGTGTCCAAATTCAAGAAATAAAAACTTTACTTCAATAAATCGGAAACAAAATTTAAATTGTGGCAAGTGAAAGTAAACATGTGAAGAGGGAAATAGAATGGCATCCAATTCAAGAGGTAACAAGACTTAACTACAATGGATCGGATACAAAATTCGAATTGTGGCAAGTGAAAGTAAACAGGTGGCAAGTGAAATAAAACACGGCTTCTAATTCGAGAGGTTAGAAAAGTTGGCTTCGATTGATCAGAAAAATTTGAACTGTACTAAGTGAAAGTAAACGTGTACCAAATTAAATAAAATGTGGCTTCGAATTCAAGAGGTTAGAAGATTTTACTTCGATTGTTCAGAAAAAATTCCAACTGTACAAAGTTTAAACGTGTACCAAGTTAGATAAAACTGTACAAAGTGTAAACGTGTACCAAGTTAGATAAAACGTTGCTTAAAATTCAAGAGGTTATAAGACTTAACTTCGATTGATCAGAAACCATTAAAACTGTACTAATAGAAATTAAACGTATATAAAGTTAAAGTTACTTCCATTGACCAGAAAACAGTCGAACTATACTAAGTGAATTTAAACGTGTACCAAGTTAAATAAAACGTGGCTTCCGATTCGAAAAGTCAGCAGACTTTACTTCGATTGATCAGAAACATTCGACATGTATTAAGTGAAATTAAACGTGTACCAATTTAAATGAAACGTGGATTCCAATTCAAGATGAGAAATTAAACGTGTAAGAAGTTAAATAAAACCTGGCTTCCTATTAACATGTTAGAAGACTTTACTTCGATTGACCAGAAAACATTCAGTGAATTGAAACGTGTACCAAGTTAAATAAAATGTGGCGTTCTATTCAAGAAGTCAGAAGACTTTACTTCGATTGATCAGAAAAAATTCGAAAGTATTAAGTGAAATTAAATGTGTACCAATTTAAATAAAACGTGGCTTCCAATTAAAGAGGTTATAATACTGTACTTCAATTGATCAGAAAAAATTAAAACTGTACTAAGTGAAATTAAACGTGTAAAAAGTTAAATAAATAGTTGCTTCCAATTAAACAGTTTAGAAGACTTTACTTCGATGGACCAGAAAAACTTCGAACTGTACGAAGTGAAATTAAACGTTTACCAAGTTAAATAAAACGTGGCTTCCAATTAAAGAGGTTATAAGATTTTACTTCGATTGACCAGAAGCAATTTGCACCATACTATGTGAAATTATACGTGTACCAAGTTACATGATACGTGGCTTCGAATTCAAGAGGTTATAAGACTTTACTTCGATTGATCAGAAAAAATTAAGACTGTACTAAGAGAAATTAAATGTGTACGAAGTGAAATAAAACCTGGCTTCATATTAAAGAGGTTAGAAGACTTTACTCCGATTGATCAGAAAACATTCGACCTGTACTAAGTGAAATTAAACGTGTACCAAGTTAAATAAAACGTGACTTACAATTCAAGAGGAAATACGACTTTACTTCGATTGATCAGAAAAAATTCCAACTGTACAAAGTGAACTTAAACGTGTACCAAGTAAAATAACACGTTGCTTCCAATTCATGAGGTTAGAAGACTTTACTTCGATTGATCAGAAAAAAATCGAACTGCACTTAGTGATATTGAACGTGTACCAAGAGAAATAAAAAAAATAGCTTCCAATTCAAGAGGTTAGATTACTTTTCTTCGATTGATCAGAAAAAATTCGCACTGTACGAAGTGAAAAAAACGTGTACCAAGATAAATAAAACGTGGCTTCCAATTCAAGAGGTTAGAAGACTTAACTTCGATTGATCAGAAAAAATCAAAAATGTACTAAGAGAAATTACACGTGTAAGAAGTTAAATAAAACCTGGCTTCCTATTAACATTTTAGAAGACTTTACTTCGATTGACCAGAAAACATTCAGACTGTATTAAGTGACTTTTAAACATGGCTTCCTATTCAAGAAGTCAAAAGATTTTACTTAAATTGATCAAAAAAACATTCGACATGTATTAAGTGAAATAAAACGTATACCTAGTTAAATCAAACGTGTCTACCAATTCAAGAAGTTAGAAGACTTTACTACGATTGATCCGAAGCAATTTGCACCATACTAAGTGAAATTAAACATGTACCAAGTTAAATAAAACGTGGCTTCTAATTCAAGTAAAAAATTAAAACTGTACAAGGAGAAATTGAACGTGTAAAAAGTTAAATAAAACCTGGCTTCCTATTAAATTATTAAAAGGTTAGAAGACTTTACTTCCATTGACCAGAAACAGTCGAACTATACTAAATGACTTTAAACGTGTACCAAGTTAAATAAAACGTGGCTTCAGATTCAAGAAGTCAGAAGACTTTACTTCGATTGATCAGAAATATTCGACATGTATTAATTGAAATTAAACGTGTACCAAGTTAAATAAAACCTGGCTTCCTATTAACATTTTAGAAGACTTTACTTAGATGGACCAGAAAACATTCAGTGAATTGAAACGTGTACCAAGTTAAATAAAATGTGGCGTCCTATTCAAGAAGTCAGAAGACTTTACTTCGATTGATCAGAAAAAATTAAAACTGTATTAAGTGAAATTAAACGTTTAAGAAGTTAAATAAATAGTTGCTTCCCATTAAACAATTTAGAAGACTTTACTTCGATAAATCAGAACAAATTCGAAATAAGTGAAATTAAAAAATTCGAAATAAGTGAAATTAAACGTGTACCAAGTTAAATAAAACGTGGCGTCCAATTCAAGACTTTACTTCGATTGATCCGAAGTAATTTGCACAATACTAGGTGAAATTAAACGTGTACCAATTTAAATGAAACGTGACTTCGAATTCAAGAGGTTATTGATCAGAAAAATCATATTGATCAGAAAAAATTAAGACTGTTCTGAGAGAAATTACACGTGTAAGAAGTTAAATAAAACCTGGCTTCATATTAAAGAGGTTAGAAGACTTCACTCCAATTGATCAGAAAAAATCGAACTGTACTAAGTGAAATTAAACGTGTACCAAGGGAAATAAAACGTAGCTTCCAATTCAAGAGGTTATATTACTTTACTTCGTATCATCAGAAAAAATTCGCACTGTACGAAGTGAAATTAAACGTGTAACAAGATAAATAAAACGTGTCTCCCAATTCAACAAGTTAGAAGACTTAACTTCGATTGATCAGAAAACATTAAAACTGTACTCAGACATTTTAAACGTGTAAGAAGTTAAATAAAACCTGGCTTCATATTATCATGTTAGAAAACTTTACTTCGATTGACCAGAAAAGATTCAGACTATACTAAGTTAATTTAAACGTGTACCAAACGTGGCTTTCTATTCAAGAAGTCAGAAGACTTTACTTAAATTGATCAAAAAACATTCGACATTTATTAAGTGAAATAAAACGTGTACCCAATTAAATCAAACGTGGCTTCCAATTCAAGAAGTTAGAAGATAACTTCGATTGATCAGACGCAATTTGTTCAATACTATGTGAAATTTAACATGTACCAAGTTAAATAAAACATGATCAGACTTTACTTTGATTGATCAGAAAAAAATCGAACTGTAATAACTGGTTTCCAATTCAAGAGGTTATAAAACTGACCTTCGATTGATCAGAAAAAATTAGCACTGTACTAAGTGAAATTACACGTGTACAAAGATAAATAAAACGTGGCTTCCAATTCAAGAAATTGGAAGACTTAACTTCGATTGATCAGAAAAAATTAAAACTGTACTAAGAGAAATTTGCACAATACTAGGTGAAATTAAACATGTACCAAGGTAAATATAGATGTGTCCTCTAATTCAAGACACAGTACTTCGATTGATCAGAAAAAAATTAAACTGTACTAAGAGAAATTACACGTGTAAGAAGATAAATAAAACTTGGCTCATATTAAAGAGGTTAGGGGATTACTTCAATTGATTAGAAAACATTCGACCTGTACTAGGTGAAATTAAACGTGTACGAAGTAAAATAAAACGTTGCTTACAAGTTAAATAAAACGCTGCTTTAAGAGGTTAGAAGACTTTACTTCGACTGATCATAAAAAATTCGAACTGTACAAACTGAAATTAGATGGGTACCAAGTTAAATAAAACGTTTCTTCCAATTCAAGAAGAAGACTTTACTTCGATTGATCAGAAAAAATCGACCTGTACTAAAAGAAATAAACGTGTAAGAAGTTAAATATAACATGGCTTCCTAAGAAAATGTTAGAAGACTTCTATTAATAAGAAAATATTCTAACTATACTAAGTGAAATTAAACGTGTACCAAGTTAAATAAAATCTGGCTTCCAATTCAAGAAATAGAAAACTTTACTTCAATTGATGAGAAAAAATTCGAAAGTGAAATAAAACGTGTTACAAGTTTTCCTATTCAAGAGGTTAGAAGACTTTACTTCGATTGATCAGAAGCAGTTTGAACCATAAAAGGTGAAATTAAACGTGTACCAAGTTAAATAAAACGTGGCTTCGAATTAGAGAGGTTATAAGACTTTACTTCGATTGATCAGAAAAAATCAGATTGTACTAAGAGAAATTAAACGTGTAAGAAGTTAAACAAAGCCTGGCTTAATATTAAAGAGGTTATAAGACTTTACTTCGATTGATCAGAAAACATTTTACCTGTACTATGTGAAATTAAACGTGTACCAAGGTAAATGAAACGTGGCTTCGAATTCAAGAGGTTATAAGACTTTACTTCGATTGATCAGAAGAAATTAAGACAGTACTAAGAGAAATTAAACGTGTAAGAATTTAAATATTACCTAGCTTCATATTAAAGAGGTTAGAATACTTTACTTCGATTGATCAGCAAACATTCGACCTGCCCTAGGTTAAATAAAACGTGTACGGAGTTAAATAAAAGGTTGCTTCCAATTCAAGAGGTTAGAAGATTTTACTTCGATTGGTCAGAAAAAATTTGAACTGTTCTAAGTGAAATGAAACGTGTACCAAGATAAATAAAACGTGGCTTCCTATTCAAGAGGTTAGAAGACTTTCCTTCGATTGATCAAAAAACGTTCGGACTCTACTAAGTTAAATGAAACGTGTAAGAAGTTAAATAAATCCTGGCTTCATATGTAAGAGGTTAGAAGACTTTACTTTGATTGATCAGCAATCATTCGACCTGTACTAGGTTAAATAAAACGTGTACGAAGTTAAATAAAACGTGGCTTCAAATTCAAGTGATTAGAAGATTTTACTTCGATTTATAAGAAAACATTCGAACTATACTAAGTGAATTAAAACGTGTACCAAGATAAATAAAACGTGGCTTCCAATTCAGGAGGTTAGAAGATTTTACTTGTATTGGTCAGAAAAAATGGAACTATACAAAGTTAATTTAAACGGGCACCAAGTTAAATAAAACGTGGCTTCCAATTCAAGAAGTCAGAAGACTTTACTTCGATTGATCAGAAAAATTAAAACTGCACTAAGTGGCTTACAATTAAAGAGATTATAAGACTGAAATTCGATTGATCAGAAGAATTGGCACTGTACTAAGTGAAAGTAAACGTCCACAAAGATAAATAAAACGTGTTTTCCAATGCAAGAAATTAGAAAACTTTACTTAAATTGATCAAAAAAATTCGAAAAGTATTAAGTGAAATTAAACGTGTACCCACTAAAATCAAATATGTCTTCTAATTCAAGAAGTTAGAAGACTTTACTTCGATTGATCAGAAGCAATTTGCACCATACTAGATAAAATTAAACGTGTACCAAGATAAATAAAACGTGGCTTCAAATTCAAGAGGTTAGAAGATTTTACTTGTATTGATCAGAAAAAGACTGAACTTTGATTGATCAGAAAATATTCTTACTGTACCAAGTGAAAGTAAACGTTTACAAAGATAAATAAAACGTGGCTTCCAATTCAAGAAATTAGAAAACTTTACTTCGATTGATGAAAATAGGCACCGCCAAAAATGGCCGCAAAATCAAGTTGTTGTTGTTTTTTAAAACGAAATTACATTTATTAAAATCCATTATTTCTGAGTAACCTTTTTTTTCCAGAAAGATAAAACCCTGAATTTTATCATATAGAAAACAGAATAATGTAAAACTTTTTCTACTATTTTTAATTCAATTTTAAATGTTAAATTTTCCCAAAAAGTTAACAATTGACATTTTTTGTCTTGCACAAAAAACGTACTTAAATATTTAAAAAAAAGGGTTTTTGAAATAATTAATTAATTTATTTATTGTCTAACTAAGATTTAGGATGATTTTCTAAGAGAATATGCAAAAATATTATAATATAAGTACCTGAATTTCAAATAATTCCACTTATTCATATAGGTAACCAGATATTTCGCATTGACGTAGAGTTCAGATCGACTCTGTTTACGTTTTCGTTTGATAAACAGCAAACTATGGAAGACCAAACAGGCCAAAAAAACTTATTTTCAGTGACGAAAATTTCAATGTATTATTAAGCTGAGGCTGGCCAGTACCAGATGGGTGACCATTTGTATGCGTTTGGTTTTTAATGTGTATGTGTGTGGGGGCCAGGCTCCCCAAAATGGGGGGGGGGCAATTTAAAGCAGAATAAAAAAAAATTATTTCAGCGCGTTTGGTCCACCGTAGTCGAAAGGCGGCAAACGTTTTCAAACGGGATCGAAAAAAATGATGCTATTTTTAACACAACGGGCACAATATTTATCGAATTTTTTTTTGGTATCGATTATTCAAAGCATGCCCTGTTTAATAATGGGCATGCATTATTCGGCTCGCTAAAAAAAAATTGTTAATTTATTTATCAAAAATTTTAAAATAGCTTTTTTCGTATAAATATTTAAAAAAAAATTTTTTTTGTTTTGCTTAACTTAAATTAATTATTTTACTTAACATATTCACCGAATTTCACACTTCAAAACTCAAAAGCGGGATAATTAAACACAATCGAAGTTCTGATATTCAGACGTCAAAATAAGGTATGCCAACAATTTTTTTTTTTTTTTTTTAATCTATAATTCTGTCCCTTACAACAACACAATATGTTGATTTCAGTTTCAGATGATTATTTTAAGCATATTTGTTCCCACTTCAAAACAAGGGGGGGTTTTGTAAGCAAAAAAATATATATATATAAATATCGTTTATGAAAAATAAGTACACTGTTATAAAGTTCATTCTTGTCTTAATAATCGCTGAAAATTTCGTATTGATCGGATAATTACCTGATTTTTGGTAGATTTTTAAAAAGACGGTCCGTCAAAAAGTACTTACCTGCCCCCCCCCAGTTTTGGCGGTGCCTAGAAAAAGCATTCGAACTATACTAAGTACATTTAACGTGTACCAACTTAAATTAAACGTGGCTTCCAATCCAAGAAGTAGAAGACTTTACTTGCATTGACACGAAAAAAAACGAAATGTATCAAGTGAACTTAAACTTGTACCAAGTTTTACAATTAAAGAGGTTAGAAGACTTTACTTCGATTGATCAGAAAACATTAAGACTGTACGTTGAGAAATTAAACGTGTAAGAAGTCAAATAAAACCTGGCTTCATATTAAAGATGTTAGAAGACTTTACTTCGATTGATCAGAAAACATTTTATCAGTACTAGGTGAAATTAAACGTGTACCAAGTTAAATAAAACGTGGCTTAAATTAAACTTATTAGAAAACACTCAAGTGATCCAATTCAAGTGATCAGAAAACATTCGACCTAAGTACAGATTAAATAAAACGTGTACCAAGGTAAATGAAGTATGGTTTCGAATTCAAGAGGTTAAAAGACTTTACTTCGATTGATCAGAAAAAATTAAGACTGTACTAAGAGAAATTAAACGTGTAAGAAGTTAAATAAAACCGGGCTCATTATTAAAGAGGTTAGAATACTTTATTTCGATTGATCAGAAAACATTTTACCTGTACTAGATGAAATTAAACGTGTACAACCTTAAATAAAACGTGGCTTCCAATTCAAGTGATTAGAAGATTTTTATTCGATTGATCAGAAAAAAACGAACGAAGTTAAATAAAACGTGGCTTCAAATTCAAGAGGGTAGAAGTGTTTACATCGATTGATCAGAAAATATTCGAACTCTACTAAGTGAAATGAAACGTGTAAGGAGTTAAATAAATCCTGGCTTCCTATTAAAAGGTAAGAAGAATTTACTTCGATTGATAAGAAAACATTCGAACTATACTAAGTGAATTTAAACGTGTACCAAGTAAAATAAAACATGGCTTTTAATTCAAGAAGTCAGAAGACTTTACTTCGATTGATCAGCAAAAATTAAGACTGTACTTAGGGGCTTCCAATTAAAAAGGCTATTAGACAGACCTTCGAGGTATCAGAAAAAATTCGCACTGTACTAATAAAAGAATACGTTTACAAAGATAATAAAAATGTAGCTTACAATTCAAGAAATAAGAAGACTTAACTTCGATTGATCAGAAAAAATTAAAACTGTACTAAGAGAAATTAAACGTGTAAGAAGTTAAATAAAACCTAGCTTCCTAATAACATGTTAGAAGACTTTACTTCGATTGACCCGAAAACATTCAGACTATACTAAGTGAATTTAAACGTGTACCAAGATAAATAAAACGTGGGTTCCTATACAGGAAGGCAGCAGACTTTACTTAAATTGATCAGAAAAAAATCGAAATGTATTAAGTGAAATTAAACGTGTACCCAGTTATATAAAACGTGGCTTCCAATTCAGGCAGTTAGAAGGCTTTACTTCAATTGATCAGAAGCAATTTGCACCATACTAGGTGAAATTGAACGGGTACCAAGTTAAATAAAACGTGGCGTCCAATTCCAGAGGTTATAAGACTTTTCTTCGATTGATCAGAAAAAATCGATCTGTACTAAGATAAATTAAACGTGTAAGAAGTGAAATACAACGTGGCTTCCTATGAAAAGGTTAGAAGACTTTACTTCGATTGATAAGAAAACATATAACTATACTAAGTGAATTTAACGTTTACCAAGTTAAATAAAACGTGGCTTCTAATTCAAGAAGTAGAAGACGTTACTTCGATTTATCAGAAAAAATTCGAAATGTATCAAGTGAAATTTAACGTATACACAAGTTTTCCAATTCAAGAGGTTAGGAGACTTTCTCCGATTGATCAGAAGAAATTTGCACCACACTAGGTGAAATTAAACGTATAGCAAGTTAAATAAAACGTGGCTTCTAATTCAAGAGGTTATAAGACTTTACTTCGATTGATCAGAAAAAAATAAGGCTGTACTAAGAGAAATTAAACGTGTAAGAAGTTAAATAAAACCTGGCTTCATATTAAAGAGGTTATAAGATTTTACTTCGATTGATCAGAAAACATTTGACCTGTACTAGGTAAAATAAAACGTGTACAAAGTTAAATGAAACGTGGCTTCGAATTCAAGAGGTTATAAGACTTTACTTCGATTAGTCAGAAAAATTAATACTGTACTAAGAGAAATTAAACGTGTAAGAAGTTAAATAAAACCTGGCTTCATATTAAAGAGGTTAGAAGATCAGAAAACATTCGACCTGTACTAGGTGAAATAAAACCTGTACCAAGTTAAAGTAAACGTGACTTCGAATTCAAGAGGTTATAACCTTTACTTCGATTAATCAGAAAACATTCGAACCGTACTAAGTGAAATTAAACGTATACCAAGATAAATAAAACGCGGCTTCTAATTCAAGAGGCTAGAAGACTTTACTTCGATTTATCAGAAAAAATCGAACTGTACTAAGTGAAATTATACGTGTACGAAGCTAAATAAAACGTGACTTCCAATTCAAGAGATCAGAAGACTTTACTTCGATTGATCAGAAAACATTCGAACTATACTAAGTGAATTAAAACGTGTACCAAGTTAAATAAAACGCTGCTTCCAATTCAAGAAGTCAGAAGACTTTACTTCGATTAACAAGAAAACATTAAACATATACTAAGTGAATTTAAACTTGTACCAAGATAAATAAAACGTGGCTTCCAATTCAAGAAGTCAGAAAACCTTACTTCGATTGATCAGAAAAAATTAAGACTGTACTAAATGACTCCTGATTCAAGAGGTTATAAGACTGACCTTCGATTGATCAGAAAATATTCGAACTGTACTAAGTGAAAGTAAACGTTTACAAAGATAAATAAAACGCTGCTTCCAAATACAGGAGGTTAGAAGACTTAACGTCGATTGATCAGAAAAAATTTAAACTGTACTAAGAGAAATTAAACGTGTAAGAAGTTAAATAAAACCTTGCTTCCTATTAATATGTTAGAAACTTTACTTTGATTCACCAGAAAATATTCAGACTGTACTAAGTTAATTGAAACGTGTACCAAGATAAATAAAACGTGGCTTCCAATTCAAGAAGTCAGAAGACTTTATTTAAATTGATCAGAAAAAATTTCAAATGTATTAAGTGAAATAAAACGTGTAGCCAGTTAAATCAAACGTGGCTTCCAATTCAAGAAGTTACAAGACTTTACTTCAATTGATCAGAAGCCATTTGCACCATACTAGGTGAAATTAAACGGGTACCAAATTAAATAAAACGTGGCTTCAATTCAAGAGGTTCGAAGACTTTACTTCGATTGATCAGAAAAAATTCGAACTGTACTCCGTGAAATTAGACGTATAAGAATTAAAATATAACCTGGCTCATATTAAAGAGGTCAGAAGACATTACTTCGATTGATCAGAAAACATTCGACCTGTACTAGGTGAAATTAAACGTGTACCAAGTAAAATAAAACGTTGCTTCAAGAAGTTAGAAGATTTACGTCGATTGATCAGAAAAATTCGAACTGTATTAAGTGAAATGAAACGTGTACTCAATTAAATAAAACGTAGCTTCCAATTACAAAGATTAGAAGACTTCGACGGATCAGAAAAAATTCGAACTGTATAAAGTGACATTAAATGATTACAAAGTTAAATTAAACAAAGTTAAATAAAACGTGGCTTCAAATTAAAGAGGTTTAATTAAATATGTTACTTCGATTGATCAGATGCAATTGGAACAATACTAGGTCAAATTAAACGTGTACCAAGTTAAATAAAACGTGGCTCCGAATTAATGACGTTATAAGACTTTACTTGGATTATCAGAAACAAAATACGGTACTTAAAGAAATTAAACGTGTAAGAAGTTAAATAAAACCTGGCTTAATGTTAAAAAGGTTAGAAGACTTTACTTCGATCTGTCATAAAACATTCGACCTGTACTAGGTTACATTAATTCGACCTGTACTAAGTGAAATACAACATTGCTTCCAATTCAAGAGGTTAGATGACTTTACATCGATTAATCAGAAACAATTTGAACTGTACTAAGTGCAATTACACGTGTACCAAGATAAATAAAATGTGGCTTCCAATTCAAGAGGTCAGAAAATAAAACGTGTCTTCCGGAGGTTAGAAGACTTTACTTCGATTGATCAGAAAAAATTCGAACTGCACCAAGTGAAATTAAATGTGTACCAAGTTAAATAAAACGCTCCTTCCAATTGAAGAGAGGGGAAAAGTTTACTACGATTGATCAGAAAAAATTCGAACTGTACTAACTGAAATTAAACGTGTACCAATTTAAATAAAACGTAGCTTCCAATTCAAGAGGTTAGAAGACTTTACTTCAATTGCTTAGAAATCATCAAATGAAACGTGTAAGAAGTTAAATAAAACCTGGCTTCCTATGAAAAGGTTAGAAGACTTTAATTCGATTGATCCGAAAACATTCGAAGTATACTAAGTTAATTTAAACGTGTACCAAGTAAAATAAAACGTGGCTTCCAATTCAAGAAGTAGAAGACTTTTCACCGATTAATCAGATAAAAATCGAAATGTATCAAGTGAAATTAAACGTGTACCAAGTTAAATAAAACGTGGCTTCAAATTCAAGAGGTTAGAAGACTTTATTTCGATTGATCAGAAGCAATTGGAACCATACTAGGTGAAATTATACGTGTAACAAGTTAAATAAAACGTGGGGTCGAATTCAAGAGGTTATAAGATTGATCAGAAAAAATTAAGACGGTACTAAGAGAAATTAAACGTGCAAGAAATTAAATAAAACCTGGCATCATGTTAAAGAGGTTAGAAGATTTTACTTCGATCGATCAGAAAGCAATTGGAACCGTACTAGGTGAAATTGAACGTTTACCAAGTTAAATGAAACGTGGCTTCGAATTCAAGATGTTAGAAGACTTTACTTCGATTGATAAATTAAACTGTACTAAGAGAAATTAAACGTGTAAGAAGTTAAATAAAACCGGGCTTCATATTAAAGAGTTTGGAAGACTTTACTTCGATTGATCAGAAAACATTCGACCTGACTAGGTGAAATTAAACGTGTAAGAGGTTAAATAAAACGTGGCTTCCAATTAAATAGGTTAGAAGATTTCACTTCGATTGATCAGATTTGAACACTACTAAGAGAAATTGAACGTGTACCAAGATAAATAAAACCTTGCTTAATATTAAAGAGGTTAGAATACTTTACTTCGATTGATCAGAAAAAATTTCGACCTCTAATAGGTGAAACTAAACGTGTATGAAGTTAAATAAAACGTGGCTTCCAATTCAAGAGTTTAGAAGATTTTACTTCGATTGATTAGAAAAAATTCGCACTGTACTAAGAGAAATTAAACGTGTACCAAGATAAATAAAACCTGGCTTAATATTAAAGAGATTAGAATACTTTACTTTGATTGATCATAAAACATTCTACCTGTACTAGTTTAAATTATACGTGTACGAAGTTAAAAAAACATTGCTTACAATTCAAGATGTCAGAAGACTTTACTTCGATTGATCAGAAAAAATTTGAAATGTATATAGTGAAATTAAACGTGTACGAAGTAAAATAAAACGTTGCTTCCAATTCAAGAGGTTATAAGACTGTACTTCGATTGATCAGATAAAATTAAAACTGTACTAAGAGAAATAAAACGTGAGAGAAGTTAAATAAAATCTGACTTCATATTAAAGAGGTTAGAAGACTTTACGTCGATTGATCAGAAAACATTCGACCTGTACTAGGTGAAATTAAACGTGTACGAAGTTAAATAAACCTGGCTTCCAATTTAAGAAGTCAGAAGACTTTATTTCGATTTATCAGAAAAATTTGAAATGTATTAAGTGAAAGTAAACGTGTACGGAGTTAAATAAAACGTGGCTTCCAATTCAAGAAGTTATAGGACTTTACTTCGATTGATCTGAAACAATTAAAACTGTACTAAGAGAAATTACACGTGTAAGAATTTAAATAAAACCTTGCTCATATTAAAGAGTTTAAAAGACTTTACCTCAATTGATCAGAAAACATTCGACCTGTACTAGGCGAAATTAAACGTGTACCAAGTAAAATAAAACGTTGCTTACAAGTTAAATAAAACGTGGCTTCAAGAGGTTAGAAGACTTTACTTCGATTGATCAGAAAAATTCGAACTGTAATAAGTTAAATGAAACGTGTACTTAATTAAATAAAACGTAGCTTCCAATGACAATGGTCAGAATACTTTACTCAAACGGATCAGAAAAAACTCGTAATGTACAAAGCGAAATTAAATGTGTACAAAGTTAAATAAAAGGTTGCTTCCAATTCAAGAGGTTAGAAGATTTTACTTCGATTGTTCAGAAAAAATTACACCGGTACTAAGTGAAATTAAACGTGTCCCAAGTGAAATAAAAGTGGTGTCCGATTAAAGAGTTTAGAAGACATAACTTTGATGGATCAGAAAAAATTCGAACAGTACTACAGTACTAGGTGAAATTAAACGTGTACCAAGTACAATAAAACGTGGCTTCCAATTCATGAGGTCAGAAGATTTTACTTCGATTGATCAGAAAACACTCGCCCTGTACTTAGTGAAATTGAATGGGTACCAATATAAATAAAACCTGGCTTCATATTAAAGAGGTTAGAAGACTTTACTTCGATTGATCAGAAAACATTCGACCTGTACTAGGTGAAATTAAACGTGTACCAAGTTAAATCAAACGTGGCTTCGAATTCAAGAGTGTATAACACTTTACTTCGATTGATCAGAAAAAATGAAGACTGTACTATGAGAAATTAGAGTTAAATAAAACTTAACTTATATTAAAGAGGTTACAAGACTTTACTTCGATTGATCAGAAATCATTCGACCTCGACTATGTTAAATTAAACGTGTACCAATAAAATTAAACGTAGCTTCCAAGTCAAGAGGTTATAAGACTTTACTTCGATTGATCTGGAAAAAATTAAGATTGTACTAAGAGAAATTACACCTATAAGAAGTTAAATAAATCTAAGTGAAATTAAACATGTACCAATAAAAATAAAATGTGACTTCCAATTCAAGAGAGTAGAAGATTATACTTCGATTGATCAGAAAAAATCGAACTGTACTAAGTGAAATTAAACGTGCACGATGTTAAATAAAACGTGGCTTCCAATTAAAGAGGTTAGAAGATTTTAATTCGATTCATCAGAAAAAATTCGAAATGTATCAAGTAAAATTAAACGTGTACCAAGTTAAATATGCGTTCCTTCCAATTGAAGATGTTGGAAAACTTTACTTCGATTGCTCAGAAGAAATTCGAACTGTACTAAGTGAAATTAAATGTGTTCCAAGTTAAATAAAACGTGGCTTCCAATTCAAGAGGTTTTTTTTTACCTCGATTGATCAGAAAAAACTCGAAATGTACTAAGAGAAATTAAACGTGTAAGAAGTTAAATAAAACCTGGCTTCCTATGAAAAGGTAAGAAGACTTTAGTTTGATTGTGATTGATAAGAAAACATTCAGACTATACTAAGTTAATTTAAACGTGTAGGAAGTTAAATAAAACCTAGCTTCCAATTCAAGAAGTAGAAGACTTTACTTCGATTGATCAGAAAAAATTACAAATATATCAAGTGAAATTAAACGTGTACTAAGTGTAAGAAAACGTGGCTTAAATCACAGAAGTTAGTTCTAAGTGAAATTAAACGTTTACCAAGTTAAATAAAACGTGGCTTCCAATTCAAGAGGTTAAAAGACTTTACTTCGATTGATCAGAAAAAATTCGAACAGAAGTGAACAGAAACGTGTAAGAAGTTAAATAAAACCTGGCTTCCCAATAAAAGGTAAGAAGACTTTACTTTGATTGATAAGAAAACATTCGAACTATACTAAGTGAATTTAAACGTGTACCAAGTAAAATAAAACATGGCTTCCAGTTCAAGAAGTGAGAAGACTTTACTTCGATTGATCAGAAAAAATTCAAAATCTATAAAGTGTACCAAATTAAATAAAACTTTGCTTACAATTCAAGAGGTTAGAAGATTTAACTTCGATGAATCAGTAAAAATTAAAACTGTACTAAGAGAAATTAAACGTGTAAGAATTCAAATATAACCTGGCATTCTATAAAATGGTTAGAAGACTTTACTTCGATTGACTAGAAAACATTCGAACACGTAGCTTCCAATCCAAGAGGTACGAAGACTTTACTTTGGATCAGAAAAAATTCGCACTGTACAAAGTGAAATTAAACGTGTACGAAATTAAATAAAACGTGGGTTCCAATTCAAGAAGTTAGAAGAATTCTAAATGGCGTCCTATTAACAGATAAGAAGACTTTACTTCGATTGATGAGAAAACATTCGAACTGTACTAAGTGAATTCTAACGTTTACCAAGTTAAATGAAAGTGGCTTCCAATTCAAGAAGTCAGAAGACTTTACTTCGATTTATCAGCACAAATTAAGACTGTACTAAAAGATATTAAACGTGTAAGAAGTTAAATAAAACATGACTTCCAATTCAAGAGGTTATAAGTATTTACTTCGATTGATCAGACAAAATTCGCACTGTACTAAGTGAAATTAAACAATATAAAAACAAAATAACTAGAACGTGGCTTCCAATTCAAGACGTTAGGAGACTTAACTTCGATTTATCAGAAAAACTTAAAACTGTACTAAGAGAAATTAAACGTGTATCAAGTTAAAAGAAACCTGGCTTCCTATGAAAAGGTTAGAACACTTTACTTCGATTGATAAGAAAACATTCGAACTATACTAAGAGAATTTAAACGTGTACCAAGTTTAATAAAACGTGGCATCCAATTCAAGAAGTAGAAAACTTTACTTCGATTAATCAGAAAAAATTAAAACTGTACTAAGAGAAATAAAACATGTAAGAAGTTAAATAAAACCTGTCTCATATTAAAGAGTTTAGAAGACTTTACTTCGATTGATCAGAAAACATAGGTACCAAGTTAAATAAAACGTTGTTTCCAATTCAAAAGGTTAGAAGACTTTAGTTCGAGTGATCACAAAATAGTCGAACTGTACTAAGTTAAATGAAACGTGTTCCAAATTAAATAAAACGTAGCTTCCAATTACAGAGGTTATAAGACTGTATCTCGACAGATCAGAAAAAATCGAACCGTACAAAATGAAATTAAATGTGTATCAAGTTAAATAAAACATTCCATCCAATTTAAGAGGTTGGAAGACTTTAATTTGATTGATCAGAAAACATTTGACCTGTACTAGGTGAAATAAAACTTGACCTGTACCAGGTTAAATAAAACCTGGCTTCCAATTGAAGAGGTTGGAAATCATTTCTTCGATTGATCAGAAAAATTCGAACTGTACTAAGTGAAATGAAACGTGTAGCAAATAAAATGAAATGTAGCTTCCAATTACAGAGGTTATAAGACTTTATCTCGACGGATCAGAAACAATTCGAACTGTACACAGTTAAATTAAATGTGTATCAAGTTAAATAAAACGTTCCTTCCAATTCAAGAGGTTGGAAGACTTTACTTCGATCGATCAGAAAAAATTCAAACGGTACTATGTGAAATTAAACGTGTACCAAGTTAAATAAAACGTGGCTTCTCATTCAAGACGGTAGAAGATTTTAAATTCTAAATGGCGTCCTATTAACAGATAAGAAGACTTTACTTCGATTGATCAGAAAAAATTCGAACTGTACTAAGTTAAATTAAAGTGTACCAAGATAAATAAAACGTGGCTTCCAATTCAAGACGTTAGAAGATTTACTTCGATCGATCAGAGAAAGAATCGACCTGTAATAAGTGAAATGAAACGTGTCCCAAGTAAAAATAAACATGGCTTCCAATTCTAGAGGTTAGAAGACTTTACTTCGATTGATCAGAATAAATTCGAACTATACTAAGTGAAATTAAACGTGTACCAAGTTAAATAAAACGTGGCTTCCAATTAAAGAGGTTAGAAGACTTTACTTCGATGGATCAGAAAAAATTCGACCTGTACTAAGTGAAATGAAACCTGTACCAATTGAAATGAAACGTGGTTTCCAATTCAAGAGGTTAAAAGATTACTTCGATTTAGCAGAAGATATTCGAACTATAATAAGTTAAATAAAACGTGGCTTCCAATTCAAGAGGTTAGCAGACTTTACTTCGATTGATCAGAAAAATTACGAACTTTACTGAGTAACATGAACCGTGTACCAAGTAAAATAAGACCTGGATTAATGGATTAAAGAGGTTGGAAGACTTCGATTGATCAGAAAAAATTCGAACTGTACTAACAGAAATCAAACGTGTACCAAGTGGCTTCCAATTCAAGAGGTTAGAAAATTTTACCTCAATTGATAAGAAAAAATTCGAACTGTACTAAGTGAAATTATAGGTGTACCAAATTAAATAAAACATGGCTTCCAATTCAAGATGTTGGAAGACTTTACTTCAATTGATAAGAAAAAATTCGAACTGTACTAAGTGAAATTAAACGTGTACAAGTAAAATAAAACGTGGCTTCCAATTAAAGAGGTTAGAAGACTTTACTTCGATGGATCAGAAAAAATTCGACCTGTACTAAGTGAAATGAAACCTGTACCAATTGAAATGAAACGTGGTTTCCAATTCAAGAGGTTAAAAGATTACTTCGATTTAGCAGAAGATATTCGAACTATAATAAGTTAAATAAAACGTGGCTTCCAATTCAAGAGGTTAGCAGACTTTACTTCGATTGATCAGAAAAATTACGAACTTTACTGAGTAACATGAACCGTGTACCAAGTAAAATAAGACCTGGATTAATGGATTAAAGAGGTTGGAAGACTTCGATTGATCAGAAAAAATTCGAACTGTACTAACAGAAATCAAACGTGTACCAAGTGGCTTCCAATTCAAGAGGTTAGAAAATTTTACCTCAATTGATAAGAAAAAATTCGAACTGTACTAAGTGAAATTATAGGTGTACCAAATTAAATAAAACATGGCTTCCAATTCAAGATGTTGGAAGACTTTACTTCAATTGATAAGAAAAAATTCGAACTGTACTAAGTGAAATTAAACGTGTACAAGTAAAATAAAACGTGCCTTCCAATTCCAGATCTTAAAAGATTTTACTTCGGTTGATCAAAAAAATTCGAACTGTACCAAGTGAAATTAAACGTATACCAAGTAAAATGAAACGTGACTTTCAATTAAAGAGGTTAGAAGACCTAAATTCGACTAAGTGAAAGGAAACGTGTACCAATTGAAATAAAACATGGCTTCCAATTCAAGAGGTTAAATTCGACCTGTACTGAGTGAAATGGCACGTGTACCAATTGACATGAAACGGGGCTTCCAATTCAAGAGGTTAAAAGATTACTTCGATTTATCAGAAGAAATTCGAACTATACTAAGTGAAATGAAACGTGTACCAAGATAAATAACACGTGGCTTCCAATTAAAGAGGTTAGAAGACTTTACTTCGATTGATAAGAAAAATTCGAACTGTACTAAGTAAAATAAAACCTGTACCAAGTTAAAAAAAACGTGGCTTCCAATTCAAGAGGTTAGAAGACTTTACTTCGATTGATCAGAACGGTACTAACTGAAATTGAATGTGTACAAAGTTAAAATAAAATGTTGCTTAAAGTTCAAGAGATTTACTTCGACTGATCAGAAAAAATTCGAACAGTGAAATTAAACGTCTACTAAGTAAAATAAATCGTGGCTTCCAGTTAAAGATTTTAGAAGATTTACTTCGATTGATCAGAATAAATTCGAACGGTACTAAGTGAAATTACACGTGCAACAAGTTAAATAAAAGTGGCTTCTAATTCAACAGGTTAGAAGACTTTACTTCGATTGATCAGAAAAAATCCGCACTTTACTAAGGAAAATGAAACGTGTACCAAGTAAAATACAACCTGGCTTCCATTAAAGAGGTTGGAAGACTTCGATTGATCAGAAACAATTCGAACTGTACTAACTGAAAATAAACGTGTACTAAGTTAAATAAAATGTGGATTCTAATTCAAGAGGTAAGAAAATTTTACCTCGAGTGATCAGAGAAAATTCGAAATGTACTAAATGGAATTATAGGTGTACCAAATTAAATAAAAAAACATGGCTTCCAATTTAAGATGTTGGAAGATTTTACTTCGATTGATAAGAAAAGATTCGAACTGTACTAAGTGAAATTAAACGTGTACCAAGTTAAATAAAAAGTGGCTTTCAATTCCAGATGATAGAAGATTTTACTTCGGTTGATCAGAAAAAAATCGAACTGTACTAGGTGAAATGAAACGTGTACCAAGTAAAATAAAACGTGGCTTCCAATTAAAGAGGTTAGAAGACGTTGCTTCGATTGATCAGGAGAAATTCGAGCTATACAAAGTGAAATTAAACATGTACCAAGTTAAATAAAACGTGTCTGCCAATTCAAGTGGTGAGAAGACTTTACTTCGATGGATCAGAAAAAGATTCGAACTATACTAAGGGAAATGACACCTGAACCAAGTTAAATATAAAGTCGCTTCTAATTTAAGATGTTGGAAGACTTTACTTCGATTGATCAGAAAAATAATTTGAACTGTACTGACTGAAATTAAACGTGTACCAAGTAAAATAAAACGTTGCTTCCAATTCAAGAAGTTAGAAGACTTTACTTCGATTGATCAGAAAAAAATCGAAATGTACTAAGTGAAATTATAGTGTCGCAAATTAAATAAAACAAGGCTTCCAATTCAAGATTGATGAGAAAAAATACGAAGTAAGTGTACTAAGTTGAATAAAACGCGGCTTCCAATTCCAGATGATAGAAGATTTTACAACGATTGTTCAGGAAAAATTGTAAATTGAAATGAAACGTGTAACAAGTAAAATGAAACGTGGCTTCCAATTCAAGCAGTTTTAAGGATTTACTTCGATTGATCAGAAAAAATTCGAACTATACTAAGTGAAATGAAACGTGTACCAAGTTAAATAAAACGTTGCTTTCAATTCAAGAGGTTAGAAGACTTTATTTCAATTGATCAGAAAAAATTCGCACTGTACTAAGTGACATTAAAAGAGTACCAAGTTAAATAAACGTGGCTTCCAATTCCAGAGAATATAAGACTTTGCTTCGATTGATCAGAGAAATATTCAAACTGTACTAACGTGTACCAAGTTAAATGAAACGTGGCTTCCAATTCAAGAGGTTAGAAGGCTTTACTTCGATTGATCAGAAAAAATTCGAACTGTACTAAGTAAAATAAAACGTGTACCAAGTTAAATAAAACGTGGCTTCCAATTAAAGATGTTTGAAGACGTTACTTCAATAGAAAAGAAAAAATTCGACCTGTACTAAGTGAAATTAAACGTGTACCAAGTTAAATAAAACGTGGCTTCGATTTCAAGTTGGTAGAAGACTTTACTTGTATTCATCAGAAATAATTCGAACTATACTAAGGGTAATGACACGTATACCAACTTAAATATAAAGTCGCTTCCAATTTAAGAGGTTGAAAGACTTTACTTCGATTGTTCAGAAAAAAGGCGATCTGTAGTAAGTGACACTAAAAGTGTACCAAGTTAAATAAACTTGGCTTCCAATTCCAGAGAATATAAGACTTTACCAAAGAAAAATTCGAACAGTACTATGTGAAATGAAACGTGTACCAATTCTAGAGGTTAAAAGACTTTGATCAGAGGAAATTCGAACTATACTAAGTGAAATTAAACGTAAGTTAAATAAAAATTATACTAAGTTAAATAAAACGTGGCTTGCATTACAGGAAGTTTGAAACTTTACGTCGAGTGATCATAAAAAATTCGAACAGTACTAAGTGAAATTGAACGTGTACCAAGTTAAATAAAACGTGGCTTCCCATTCAAGAGGTTAGAAGACTTTACTTCGATTGATCAGAATGAATTCGAACGGTACTAAGTGAAATTATACGTGTAACAATAATTCATTCAGAAACGTTGCTTCTAATTCAAGATTGATCAGAAATAATTCGAACTATACTAAGGGAAATGACACCTGTACTAAGTTAAATATAAAGTCGCTGCCAATTTAAGAGGTTGGATGACTTTACTTCGATTGATCAGAAAATAGTCGAACTGTACTAAATGACATTAAAAGTGTACTAAGATAAATAAACGTGGCATCCAATTCCAGAGAATATAAAACTTTACTTAGATTGATCAAAGAAAAATTCGAACAGTACTAAGTGAAAATTAAACGTGTACCAAGTAAAATAACACGTGGCTTCCAATTCAAGTGGTTAGAAGACTTTACTTCGATTGATCAGAAGAAATTCGAACTATACTAAGTGATATTAAACGTGTACCAAGTTAAATAAAACGTGGCTTCCAATACAAGACGTTTGAAGACTTTACTTCGAGTGATCGGAAAAAATTCGAGCTATCCTAAGTGAAATTAAACGTGTCCCAAGTACAATAAATAGTTAAATAAAACGTGGCTTAAAGATCAAGAAACTTTGCTTCGATTGATCAGAAAAAATTCGAACTATTCTAAGTGAAATTAAACGTAAGTTAAATAAAAATTATACTAAGTTAAATAAAACGTGGCTTGCGTTACAGGAAGTTTGAAGACTTTACTGCGAGTGATCAGAAAAAAATTAGTTAAATAAAACGTGGCTTAAAGATCAGGAGACTTTGCTTCGATTGATCAGAAAAAATTCGAACAGTACTAAGTGAAATTAAACGTGTATCAAGTTAAATAAAACGTGGCTTCCAATTAAAGGTGTTAGAAGACTTTACTTCGATTGATCAGAATGAATTCGAACGGTACTAAGTGAAATTCTACGTGTAACAAGTTAAATGAAACGTGGCTAGAAGACTACGTGTAACAAGTTAAATGAAACGAGGTTAGAAGACTTTACTTCGATTGATCAAAGAAAAATTCGAACTATACTAATGGAAATGACACATGTACTAAGTTAAATATAAAGTCGCTGCCAACTTTAGAGGTTGGAAGACTTTAATTCGATTGATTAGAAAAAATTCGAACTGTACTGACTGAAATTACACGTGTGCCAAGTTAAAGAAAGCGTGGCCCCCAATGAAACGAGGTTAGAAGACTTTACTTCGATTGATCAGAAGAAATATGAACTTTACGAAGTAAAATTACACGTGTACCAAGTAAAATATAACCTGTCTTCCAATTAAAGATGTTGGAAGACTTCGAATGATCAGAAAAAATTCGAACTGTACTAACTAAAATTAAACGAGTACCAAGTTAAATAAAATGTGGCTTTCAATTCAAGAGGTTAGAAGACTTTACTTCGATTGATCAGAAAAAAAGTCGGAGTAAAGTGACATTAAAAGTGTACCAAGTCGAAGTAAGTGACATTAAAAGTGTACCAAGTTAAATAAACGTGGGATCCCATTCCAGAGAATATAAGACTTTACTTCGATTGATCAGAGAAAATTTCGAACAGTAATAACTGAAATGAAACGTGTACCAAGTAAAATTAAACGTGGCTTCCGATTCCATAGGTTAGAAGACTTTACTTCGACTGATCAGGAAAAAATTCAAATTGTACCTTAGTACAAAATGAAACGTGTACCAAGTAAAATAAAACCTAAACGTGTCTTCCAATTCAAGAGGTTTGAAGACTTCGATTGATCAGAAAAAATTCGAACTAAGGGTAAATTAAACATGTACAAAGTTACGTGCACATGGCTTTCAATTAAAGTTACGTGGCTTTCAATTAAATAGGTTAGAAGACTTTACTTCGATTGATCAGAAAAAATTCGTTTCATTTTACTTAAGTACAGTTCGAATTTTTTTTTTTTTGATCAATCGTAGTAAAGTCTTCTAACCTCTGTGGCCTCCAATTAAAGTGAAATTGAACGTCTACCAAGTTAAATAAAACGTGGCTTTCAACTCAAGAAGTTAGAAGACTTTACTTCGATTCATCAAAACAAAAATTCGAAATATACTAACTGAAATTATACGCGTACCAAATTAAATAAAACGTGGCTTCCAAGTCAAGAGGCCTGAAGACTTTACTTCGATTGATCAGAAAAAATTCGAACTGTACTAACCGAAATTATACGTGTACCAAGTTAAATAAAACGTGACTTCCAATTCAAGAAGTTTACTTTACTTCGATTGATCAGAAAAAGTTCGAACGGTACTAAGTGAAATTAAACGTGTACCAAGTTAAATAAAACGTGGCTTCCAATTCAAGAGATTAGAAGACTTTACTTCAATTTATCAGAAAAATTCGAACTGTACTAGGTAAAATAAAACGTGTCCCCAAGTTTAATAAAACGTGGCTTCAAATTCAAGATGATGGAAGACTTTATGAGAAAATATTAGAACTGTACTAAGTAAAATTGAACGTGTACCAAGTTAAGTAAAACCTGGCTTCCATTTAAAGTGGTGAGAAGACGTTACATCGGTTGATCAGAAAAAAATACACCTGTACTAAGTTAAATTAAACGTGTACCAAGCTAAATAAAACGTGGCTTCCAACTCAAGATGTTAGAAGACTTTACTTCAATTGATCATAAAATATTTGAACTGTACTAAGTGAAATTAAACGTTTACCAAGTTAAATGAAACGTTGCTTCTGATTCAAGAGGTTAGAAGACTTTACTTCGATTGATCAGTGAAATTAAACGTGTACCAACCTTAATAAAACGTTAGAAAAGGTTAGAAGACTTTAATTCGATTGATCAGAAAAATTCGAACTGTTCTAAGTGAAATTAAACGTGTAACCAAGTAAAATTAAACGTGGCTTCCAATTCAAGAGGTTAGAAGACTTTACTTCGATGGATCAGAAAAAAATCGATCTATACTAAGTGAAATGACACGTTTATAAAGTTAAATAAAACGTGGTTTCCAATTCAAGAGGTTAGAAGTTCTTTACAGAAAAAATTCGCACTGTCCTAACTGAAATTACACATGTACCAAGTTAATAAAATGTGGCTAATAATTCAAGGGGTTAGAAGACTTTACTTCGATTCATCAGAAAAAATCCGAACTTTACTAAGTGAAATTATAGGTGTACCAAGTTAAATAAAACGTGGCTTCCAATTCAAAAGGTTGGAAAACTTTACTTCGATTGATCAGAAGAAATTCGAACTGCACTAAGTTAAATAAAACGTGTAGCAAGGTAAATAAAACGTGGCTTCCAATTCAAGAAGTTTGAAGACTTTACTTCGACTGGTTAGAAAAAATTCGAACTGTACTAAATGAATTTAAACGTGTACAAAGTTAAATAAAACGTGGCTTCCAATTCAAGAGATTAGAAGACTTTACTTCAATTTATCAGAAAAATTCGAACTGTACTAGGTAAAATAAAACGTGTCCCCAAGTTTAATAAAACGTGGCTTCAAATTCAAGATGATGGAAGACTTTATGAGAAAATATTAGAACTGTACTAAGTAAAATTGAACGTGTACCAAGTTAAGTAAAACCTGGCTTCCATTTAAAGTGGTGAGAAGACGTTACATCGGTTGATCAGAAAAAAATACACCTGTACTAAGTTAAATTAAACGTGTACCAAGCTAAATAAAACGTGGCTTCCAACTCAAGATGTTAGAAGACTTTACTTCAATTGATCATAAAATATTTGAACTGTACTAAGTGAAATTAAACGTTTACCAAGTTAAATGAAACGTTGCTTCTGATTCAAGAGGTTAGAAGACTTTACTTCGATTGATCAGTGAAATTAAACGTGTACCAACCTTAATAAAACGTTAGAAAAGGTTAGAAGACTTTAATTCGATTGATCAGAAAAATTCGAACTGTTCTAAGTGAAATTAAACGTGTAACCAAGTAAAATTAAACGTGGCTTCCAATTCAAGAGGTTAGAAGACTTTACTTCGATGGATCAGAAAAAAATCGATCTATACTAAGTGAAATGACACGTTTATAAAGTTAAATAAAACGTGGTTTCCAATTCAAGAGGTTAGAAGTTCTTTACAGAAAAAATTCGCACTGTCCTAACTGAAATTACACATGTACCAAGTTAATAAAATGTGGCTAATAATTCAAGGGGTTAGAAGACTTTACTTCGATTCATCAGAAAAAATCCGAACTTTACTAAGTGAAATTATAGGTGTACCAAGTTAAATAAAACGTGGCTTCCAATTCAAAAGGTTGGAAAACTTTACTTCGATTGATCAGAAGAAATTCGAACTGCACTAAGTTAAATAAAACGTGTAGCAAGGTAAATAAAACGTGGCTTCCAATTCAAGAAGTTTGAAGACTTTACTTCGACTGGTTAGAAAAAATTCGAACTGTACTAAATGAATTTAAACGTGTACAAAGTTAAATAAAACGTGGCTTCCAATTCAAGAGGTTAGAAGACTTTACTTCTATTGATCGGAATACAAAATTCATATCATGGCAAGTGTAGGTAAACAACTGGCACGGGAGATTTAAATTTCATAGGAATCGATTAATCGGAAACAAAATTCGATATGTGGCCAGTGTAATTAAACATGTGGCACGCGAGATTAAACGTGTCTTTAAATTCAAGAGTTTAGAAGACTTTACTTCCATTGATCGTAAACAAAATTCGAATTGTGGCCAATGTAATTAAAAATGTTGCATGGGAGATTGTTTAAATTCAAGAGGTTAAAAGATTTTACTTTGATTGATGGGAAATCAAATTCGAATTGTAGCAACTTTGATTAAACATGTGACACGGAGATTAAAGGTGGCATTAAATTCAACAGGTTAGAAGACTTTACTTCGATTGATCCAAAACAAAATTCGAATTGTGGCGAGTGTAATTAAACATGTGGCATGGGACAATAAATATGGCTGTAAATTCAAGAAGTTAGAATACTTTAATTCGATTGATTGGAAGAAAAATTCGTATTGTGTCAGGTTAAAATAAACATGTGGCACTGGAGATTAAACGTGGTTTTAAACTCAAGAGTTTAGAAGACTTTATTTCGAATAATCAGAAATCAAATTCAAATTGTGGCAAGTATAATTAAACATGTGACACTGCAGATTAAATGTGGTTTTAAATTCCAGAGGTTAGAAGACTTTATTCCATTGATTGGAAATCAAATTCGAATTGTGACAAGTGAAATTAAACATATGGCACGGGAGATTATACTTGGCTTTAAATTCAAGACTTTACTTTGATTAATAAAATTCGAATTATGGCAAATGTAAGTGAACATGTGGTACGGGAGATTAAATGTGACTTTAAATTCAAGAGGTTAGAAGACTTTACTTCGATTGATCGGAAATAAAATTCGAACTGTGGCAAGTGTAATTAAACATGTGACATGGGAGATCAAATGTGGTTTTAAATTCAAGAGGTTAGAAGACTTTATTCCATTGATTGGAAATCAAATTCGAATTGTGATAAGTGAAATTAAACATATGGCACAGGAGATTATACGTGGCTTTAAATTCAAGACTTTACTTCGATTGATCGAAAACAAAAATCGAATTGAGGTAAGTGTAATTAAACATGTGACATGGGTGATTAAACGTGGCTGTAAATTCAAGAGGTTAGAAGATTTTCCTTTGATTGATCAGAAACAAAATTCGAATTGCATTATTGCTCTAAAAACAAAGCTCCTGTCGAGAGATTCACTAATCTTGTGTGATATAATAGGTAATACATCAGCTGTAGATCTCGCACTACGGAAACAATATTGCATGTCACTGAGAAATGGTAGAATGATGCAACCATTTTCCATCAACATTGGCAACAGATTTGATGCAAGTCTTCCATTTCAGGTCAGGACTGAAGGTCAGTCCCAGGAGCTTGTCAAAAAAGTGTTTCTTCAAGACGAACGCCATTCACATCAATTGAGGTTAAGTGTGGATCAGAGTGTTAGTGGAATGTAACTTATTATCCCTACCATTTCATCGACACCCATAATGTCATGAATCGTTGGACTTTTCTCTACTTGTACTTGAGAAATTTGCTGTTAAGTAACAACCAAAATTTTTAAAATACTCAACAATGCGGTTTAAAACTTTTCCCCCATTAACTATATCATATTTATTCGTTCATTCAAATAAATGTTCCTGGTATTCTAAGAAGATCGACCATCAAATAAAGTTTTCAAGGTTTGGCACAAAATGACCCTTTACCTTATTTTTATGTTTTTAGAAATTTGTAATCAGAAAATGGTTGAATTATGTTCTAAGAAGTGTAATATATGTCAAGCTTGTGAGTTCCTTCTCCAATGGCTGAAGTGCGGTATACATATATTCATGATCAAAAAGATGGATACAGACATGAAAACATCCCTTGAAACAAAAGTCAACAGATTCCTTTTTAATTCCACACAGAGCAACAATTGTGATTCTGTTGGCTGAATTTTTGTTCAAGCAGCAATTAAGAAAAACTTAGGACATCAGTTTTAAAAAATTCAATAAGCTGGGTTGGATCCAGGATTTAGAAAAATGGTCAGTAAAACTGATTGACTATACTGGTGAGACAATGGGGACAACAGTTGTAGAGGTATGACATGAAGGCAAAATAAATTGTCTACCATTACTAGTTGTGCAGGGAAATGTATCAGCACTACTACTGTCTACGGATTGAATAAAAAAGTTGAGGTTAGACTAGGTTTAACAAGTAAAACTCTAGTGAGACTAAAAAAAACTCATAGAATGTGTCTTATTCAATGGACTTTGAGCTGAATGTACTCATTGATAAAGAAGCCAAGACCAACAGATTTCCTTTTAACTTTAAAACAACTCTGCACGTGGCAACTGGCATCCCTCCAGTTGATTTGCTGTTCAGACACTAATTAAAAACAACTTTTCATCTGTTACATCTGGACAAACTTCTGTACAACTATAAAATGAAGAAAGGTACTAAGATTATAACCTTTTCCGAAAAATATGTGGTAAATGATCTGCTCCTTGTGAGGAATTTTGGTCTGCTTGTGCTTGTGCCAATGTCAAGGTCGAATCACCGGTGTTAGTTGAAATGTGCGCCGGGCCCCGCCAGGCGTCGTCGTCTGCTACAGGGTATCTATTCTTTACTTGGTCCAGGAAATGTTTGTTTATAAAGTACTATATGTCCTGTTGAACTGCATCAATATTTTAAATGTACATATGCAAGCAGTTATACACACATCTACAAAAGAACATTATAAAACATGTAGACAACGCAAAGAAACTCATCATATATCCAAATTCATTATATGCTCAAAATGCATTATATACACGCCTTACATATATATAGACACCGTTATCTAACACTGATGCTATCTAACACGTCGTTGCTGTGCTCCCTTGAAAGGAGTACTACGTAACAGTTGCAGGGGTCGATGCTAGTGATTGGACTTGCAACAAAAACGAGAAACACGGACAAAAATACATCAAGAAGAAAAAACAAATTGGAGTATGCAGCAAAATATGAAAGTTTACACATTTATATCAAAGAAATAATGATGTAAACTTTAAGCGGAGTTCATTATTCAGTGAGTCTAGAGGAAAGTTGATGGACTGTTACCATAGGATGGTGGTGTTGCTGGTTATCTGGACTGGAGTGTCATTTAGCATTTTTGCTGAGAACTGTCGCCTTTGATGTGACTGCTGTAGAACTTTGACTGACCAAAGACCACAAGCTGATGATGATGATTGCAGGCCCCAGTTATTTTGTTGTTAAAAACAAGCTGCTATAGTTGCTGTGATGATAGTAATTATGTTGAAATGCTGCAGAAGTGGTGGTGGTGGGGATAAAACTGCTGCAGTTGGGTTGTCTGATAGCAACTCTGGAGGGTGAGCCCTGTTTGTAAAGCTGGAAGAAAAAAGAATACTCTTTTTATACTACTTTGCCAGCTGCTGCTAATATGATACCTTGATAATGGACTGTTACCATAGGATGGTAGTGATGATGGTTATCTTAACTGGAGTGTCATTTAGTCTTCTTGCTGGGAACTGTTGCTTTAGATGCGGCTGTTGTAGAATTTGTACTGATCTAAGAAACAAGCTACAGATGATGATGATGATGATGATGATGATTGTAGGCTCCAGATATGGTTATTTTGTTACTTAGAAACAAGCTTCTATAGTTGCTGTGACGTAATTACGATGACAGTCATTGTTGACATGCTGTAGGAGGGGGGTGTAAAAGTGCCGCAGTTGGGTTGTCTAATGATATTTGTAAGTATTATGTACCTGTGTGGAGGAGATGAACGATGATCATGATGATAAGGTGTATATAATTTTGTGTGTGTGGTGTCGATATAATTGTGATATGACTGTGACTGTCTGTCTCTTTGCGTGTGTGTGGGTGTGTGTGTAACATATATGCATATAACAAAGTCCTACCTTCTCATTCTGTTCTCTTTGTCTTCCATCTCATCTCATTGACCTGGAACCAAAACACATGTTCCAAAAACACGTGTTTCTTATATGTGGAGACAGTCCTTATTCATGGAGCTTTTCGCACTCTCTGGAAAGGTTTTCTGCATACAACGCATTTCTGATTTCTTTCTTTTCTTTCCTTCTTTATGTTTCTTAGATGATCAATCTTCTTCGAATCTTGTTAACTGCCTTCTAACTGTTTTAATGAACTGCCCCAACTAAACTCTCAACCGAACTCTAAACTGACTCCCAAAAAATCCCCATATGCAGTTCTGTTTATATCAGGGTATGTGTGTGGGGCTGTAATTCCCGTTAACTCTTCGCACCCAAAATACACTCACAACACAGGTGCATGCTCTGTCAACAGAAGTCCAGGGTTCAATCTATGTCATCAATAACTTTTGTTGACCAATTTGTACTCCCTAATACAAACAAGTTGCATTCAATCCAGCACCGCGTTAACCACACTATTCCTGTCATGGACTCCATAAGGCTGGAAGAAGAAACACACTCTTTTTATACTATTTTGCCAACTGCTCTGATATGAAACCTTGATGAGAGGTAATGGGTCAACTTTGATAATGATATATGCAAAAAAAAAACCCCCGTTAGTTTTTGTCAAAGATGAACAAGGTCAGCACAAGAAGTTATAGTCTTATAACAATTTGACTCAATTTAATGATCAAACGAGATCCTAATAATTATATTTAATTTTTAAAATACTATTTCAATAAAAATAGGAATTATTGTAAATGAGTATCATGCTAAATCAACTTTCCCCCTCCTCCTTCACCACCATCAAAAATGAGGTTCTACATTTTTAAGTGGTTATGTGTGAAGCCGTTAAAAATATACTTAAAAAAATAAATGATAATTATTTTAGAATTTACAGTCGGAGTCATGTTGGCATATACATTTAACATAAAACTATCATTTATTTCTGAGCGTTTCTCAAACCAGATAGTTTTTTAGAGTGTGGGACCTTATCTTTTGGGCTTCTATTATGGTTAAGGAAGGGTTTTTTTTCTTAATCCCTATCCCTTTACCATCACTAAAAAAAAAAAAAATTGAAAAGAACTGAAAACAAAATCTTCTGGTTAACTGTCTTAACACATTATCCTGTTCGATAATAGCTTGAAACTGGGGAATCATTTTGCATTAAATTTATATATGAAATTGATCACCATTTACATTCTAAAATAGTTTTCAGGGTGCTTAAATGTAATCGCCTAAAAAGTAGAATCTTATTGATTTTTTATTTTATTTATTTATTTATTTTATTTATTATTATTATTTTTTTTTTTTTTGAGGGGGTGATTTAGCTAAGGTTAACTTTTAAAAAAGTGAATGAAGAATAAAACCAATAAGTCTCCCGGGCAATACCAATGTCAGAAATAACTGATGTAAATTCTACCTGACACAATCTTCATTGCTTGACTTCACGTTTTTAGTTTAATAACATCCATAACGAAATTTGTTTGCCGATTGTGCACAATCAAAATAAAAGAAACAATATTATTATATTTATTTACTTTACCCAACAACACACCCAACCTCCCCCCCCCCTCTTTTTCACCTCAAACAAGGCATATTGCCACTTGGAACATAAAGGGCTACTATTTGAGATTGTGTCTAATAGAGGACCGTGGGAAGTTGAGCAGCAATATGTCTGTTCACATTACATTTAAATTTCTGCAAGTTAGTACAGTCAAGGAAGCATGAAACAGGGAAGGAATTCCAAAGTCTAACAGTCTGAAGGAAGAAACTATTAGCATCTAGAGCCTTCAATAGTGAATGGGTGGGATTTTGCTACTTGTTGGGTTAGTCGGGAGTATGTACATCGAACAGGCATAAGTGCTATAAGTTTATTAGAGCACATTCCATTAAAGTACTTGTAAAACAGACACAGGATACAACATTGCAGATGAGAGAGAGGTTGGAGTTTGATCAACTATTAATTTTGAATTAATTTTTTAAAATTAATATTGGACAAGGTTCAATTTCAGTTAAATCGGATTGTGCTACTTTCTTTTCTTTTTTAAATACAATTTTTTTAACTTTAGAAAACTTCAAAATATCTTAACTTTTCTGGCATATCGCGATTGCACTAAAGTGTATGACGTCATTTTCTATCGAATAGGTCTGTTTAACGTCGGTTGCGCCCGGTCCCACTTGACGAAACCACTTGATGTATAAAAGAAAATCAAGATAATAGCAAAACAACCACCCAACAAACCTCTCCAAATTTACAATACCACCTCAAATAAATTATGATAAGAAATAAAAGATAAATTCAGATCGGGTGTTTACATCTAGGTTTAGACAAAAAAAAACGGAAGGAATGTAAGGAATTTCTGTGAACAGGTTAATTTGCTCGTATCACCGGTTGCTCCCACCCCCTTCTTCTGCTTCCTTATTACTAGGTGCTAAATAATGGACGGGTCGAGTCTGTCGAGCTTGGTGAAAGAATCCGAGGTGAATGCGTTATTGCGTACGGTGGTCGATACAAACAGTGGAATCAGATATGTCGTTTTTACAAGACTTCAACAGACTGATATCTGGTGCGTTAGCGCTACAGATGGAATCGAGATATGGCAAGGTGAATACAATAAAGAGGCCCTCCTTTCTCTAACCAATCTGATCGGTCTCAAGTCCATTAAAGATCTTCTAATGTTCATCAGGTTTGTCCAATTTTTCTACCTTAATTACCACTTTTTAAAAAAGGCTGTTAATATATCTTAAATTATTGCCTTTCATTTTTGTTCCTTTTCTTTTTCTTCTTTTTAATTAGTCCATGCTTAAAAATGGATTCGTTCTAAGAAACATTGAGTTACCTCCCTTTGTTTATATTTATTTTTATCCCCCCCCCCCCTCTTCGTTATTCCAGTCAAGTTATGTCCAGCAACACTTTCAATAATAAACTTTGAGAAAGGTGTTATCTTTACGATTACTGTTTCCACTTCACTTCCGGTTGCTCCTTCATCTTCAATTGATTTTTTTATGGGATTTTTTTATTTATTAAATTGTTGGGTGAACGTAATGATTAGGTAAGTGAAGCCCCTACTCTTTCCCCATGTGAAGAACGGCTTTTTATTTAGAAAAAACAAAACAAAAAAGAAGTGAAATAGAAACAGTAATCGTCAAGATAACCGGGACAAATATGGACCGATTATCCCTTCCAATTATGGATTAGATAATAGGGCGGAGTTGTACAACCACCCCCCCCCCTGCGTAATTTGTATACTGATAGGTTTTTTGAAATTTTGGTGCTAGTGCAACTGCACAGTCTGTGCAGTGTACTTGATCCCGCGCTATTTTTTAAATCGTATTTCCAAGTTTAATTAAAGTTTTATTTTTGTTATTATTCAATTGTTATGTTAAAGTATAGAATAGGTACAAAACACCCTCCCCTCCCCATGTTAAGAACGGCTTTTAAAATAATAATGTTATTGTTTCAGCACGGATCAATAAGTACACTAGTACCGAAATTTTTTCACTGGATTATTATTGATTGGATACTAATTAACCAGATTATGAAAAAAAAAAATCGAAAAAATTATTATTTCGACATGTGATCGGAGTGCTCACTTTTTAGTTACAACGTTATGGTAAATCAGTCACCCATTTTGTAACCAATAAAAACGCGGGTATATCAAAACCATAGAAAGTAAACATATGAGCCTACCGCATTCATTTGTAAGTCAAAAATATTTTTTGTTCATCAAAGAAAGAAAAAGGATAGAATGACTTTTTGGGTTTGTATTACTGTACACATAGATTCGAAAAAGTTGTCAGAAAACAAATAAATGTTATCAAAGGCAATATAAATTACTTTCCTACCTAACTGTATATGTTTTTAGTGTTTTTATTTAATGTAGCATGTTTTTTTTATTTTTTAAGTATTATAAATTTCACTGACATGCTGGAGAAATGTTTCATAATTTTCCATCCCGTTGTCAATTTTCATAGCGTACGCCTCCCGATACATTACTTCGTCAACATGGGACCATTTCATATCTCCCGAAGACACGTCCGTATTTAGAAAAAAAAAAAAAAATGGGTGACTGATTTATCAGAACGTAGTAACTAAAAAGTGAGCACCCCCTTTCGAATGTCGAAATGATTTTTTTTTTTTTTTTTTTTTTTATATAATCTGGTTAATTTAGTGTCCAATCAATAATAATAGTGAAAAATTTCAAAAAAACATCAGTATAGAAATTACGCATGGGGGTGATGGTTGTACAACTCCACCCTCTTTTTTTTTTTTTTAGGGTATATTTTGTTTATTAAATTGTTAGATGAAAGGACAGTGTTCTTTCATCTAATAGAATAGCTGCTCCCCGAGTTAAGAATGGCTTTTGGTGATGCAGAAGAATAAGCGACTCAAAGTCCACATCAAACAGTGTCAAAAAATGGGTTTACACATAGATTCGAAAAAGTTGTCAAAAAACAAATATATAACAAATAAATATTATCAAAGGCAAGATAAGTTACTTTTCTACCAAACTGGATACATTTTTTTTTTTTTGTTTTTATTCAATGTAACATGTTTATTCAGCTCGAAAAACATGCAGTGTTTACCGATGTATTGGAAAATTCAAAATGGCGCCCGACACTCTCTTTAACATGGTAAGTTTGGGAAAAGGTGTTATAAATAATAAACTAGACAAAATACTATTAAAAAAACACCGAATATATGTCAACTTATGTCACGGTAACATATAATGAGAGAATTTCTAACAGTATTTTGTCTAGTTTATTATTTATAACATCTTTTCCTGAACTTACCGTGTCAAAGAGAGTGTCGGGCGCCATTTTGAATTTTCCAATACATCGGTAAACACTGTATGCTTTTCGAGCTGAATAAACATGTTACATTGAATAAAAACACGAAAAATATATCCAGTTAGGTAGAAAAGTAACTTATCTTGCCTTTGATAACATTTATTTGTTATATATTTGTTTTTTGACAACTTTTTCGAATCTATGTGTACAGTAATACAAACCCCAAAAAATTATTTTTTCTAAAAAAAGTTCGTAAAATTTTCCTTTAAGGCCCTAAAAGACGAAAATATATTTTTCTTGTAGATTTCGTTGTGTTAAAAATGAATCTGCTAACCGTTTCGATTACAGAGAAATATGATATGAAGAAATTACTTTTTCAAAAAGTGGGTGATCACTTTTCTATATAAATTTAACTTAAAATGGGCACCCATTTTCTGGCCACCCAGTGAGGGGAGTATTTTTTGTTTTGTTTGTTTTTTTTTTTTCTCTGCTTTCAACTTTCAATAAAGACACGAGGGCATTGAAGAACAAAAGCAAAGAAAAATCTGTATACAAATATGTGTAATTCCTTATGTTACCAGTGATGATCATTTCTGTATGCTTAAGTACGCACATATTCTGGACGCAAACAAGTAGTTTTCCAGATATTAAGCAATGTAATTCCTTATGTTATCAGTGGTGGGCATTTCTATATATGCAAGCACATGCATATTTTTGCCGCAAACAAGTAGTTATCCGAATATGAAGTAGTGTAATTTATGTTATCAGTGGTGGCCATTTCTGTACGTGTAAGCATGCACATATTTTTGACACGTCAAAAGTATTTTAGATTTCATGTTGCTTACTTTCTGTGATCCTTAAAACCTAATCCACAGACATTTAAAGAATAAGTTTTAAAAAACAATGGAGAACACACAAATACATGAGTTATGAAAATATATCCTGTATCCCCCCCCCCTCCGCAATCTATCTGTGCCTGAATCTAAACGCAGATTCCATGAATAAAGCTTCTTTCCCAGAACTGCCCGCCTGTGGAACACTGTTCCACTGGCCTGTTTCCCGGTTGAATACAACATGGTAGCCTTCAAATCCAATGTAAACAAGTTCTTGTTAAGCCATCCCCATAAATAATCAAATTCTACCCAATTTATACCATTAATGATTACTATACTACCACCTTACATTCATTAACCCTTATCCTCGAGTAATCTTTTGGCTTTGATAAGTGACGACTCCCAAGTAAAAAAAAAATAAACAAATAAGTTGAAACATACAAAACCCACTCAGATGTTCAATTGTCAAAGATTCGGTCACCATTAAGATAAATGTAATAGGCCTCGAGTATGTAGAAGATGCTACAAAACAGCACTAGAAAGAGTAAACAAAGAGCAGACAAAGTGCAAAAAAGAAAATTCACCTCGTAAACTCCAGAGAATAAGAAGTCTAGAAAAAAGAAAAAAGATTTATCCAGTTTGAAATATACAAAAAGCATTCCTTTCCTGGAAGCAAGGAAAATAATTGAAACTCCAAAATACTCAGAAATATCTTAAACGATACAAACCATATAAACCAATTATAAAACAACAAGGGCATAAAATATACAACTAAACCAGAATAAAACTAAGTAATTACTAGTGTTGAGACGATTAATCGGAATCAAAAAAATGATGCCTATTTTCTGATGCCAAAACGATTCTTTTAATTGTCTTTTTTATTTGATTTTGTTTAAACCAAAATCTTCCATTGCTGGTAATAATGATAAAATAATAAATATTTATTGATTTTAAAATACCAGTAAAGCTAAAATCTATAGATTATCTTTAACAAATGTAATTTTATGTTTAGGAAAATATCTGCACATTTAATATGTGTTTTTTTACAGAAATTGGGGAAAATAGCAACTCTATAGTTAAATATTTAGAGATTTATAAGGAATCAGAATTAGTAATTGCCTCGGAATCAGGAATTTAGTACAGAATCGGTAATTGTAGTGGAATCGGGGGGGGGGAATACTGGAATCGTCCCATCACTAGCAATTACTCAACCTCAATAAATAAAGATGTATCACACAAAAACGTCTGAAAGTACAAAGAAACTTTATTTCTAACCAGACAAACTTATGAAAATGTAAAAACATTATGGTTAACTCACAGTGACACAAAGGGCAAATAACTAAATCATACTTAGGATTATTGCACCTTGTAGTGAATCTGCTCTTCTCCAAAAAACTTTTACTCTGTTTTTTTTTGTTTTTGTTTTTGTTTTTTATGAGGCAGGAGGTACTGCTTCACAAGGTTAGAATTTGATTTGTTTTTAACATGTGTACATGTGCAACCAGTTTTATAGAAATGAAATGCGTTTCTATATATACTAGACTACCCATGACCCGTTGGGTCAGTATGTTATATTAGCTATGGAATTAATGTATGAGCGTGACACTTGTGACATAAAGAAAATAGTTTTTTGTGACATAACAGAAACATTTCTATGAAAGTATATTAAAATGAAAAACAGAATATAGATAGATTTCTATGAGTCGTTCTGTTTATAATTGTTTATTTCTGAAAAAAAAAAAAAAAAACTTGCAGCCATTGAATTATAAGTGGTTTGCCATACTTATAGGTAAATGTGCACTGAACAGATACTATAATACTTAAAGTTAAATTCAAATTTTGATATCTTTTAATTTAAACGCGAAAAAAAAAACAATTGGTACGCTGAAAACATACACAGTAAAACAATATGTTTTATTGTTGCGGTGATTATTTATTTGTAACGCAAATTAAAAATAACATATTTTTGGGGTTATTTATTTATGTTGATAGTGTAGGAGAAAATGTATGAATGTTTTTTTAAGAAAGGTGTATTAAAAATGGAGAATAAAATTTTTAAAAAATGAAGGCGGTGGGTAAATCGCTGTTGTAAAATGCTCATGGTTGTCAACATGTTAAAGTAGATTTATTTGTAAGAAAATTGTGTTAAAATAACTTAAACGTAATACGGAAATGAACGATGTAAAAAAAAAATGCAGAAAGTATTAACAATTGTTTATTTGGATAATTTAAACGCAAAAGAAAAAACAATAGGGACGCAGAAAACGTACACAGTAAAACAATACGTTTTATTGTTGCGTTGATTATTTATTTGTAAATATGTTTTTTTTTTAATTTGCGTTACAAATAAATAATCAACACAACAATAAAACATTGTTTTACTGTGTATGTTTTCAGCATCCCAATTTTTTTTTCACGTTTAAATTATCCAAATAAACAATTGTTAATACTTTCTGCTTTTTTTTTTTTTTTTTTTTTACATCGTTCATTTCCGTATTACATTATGGGTTTATGTTTATGTACACATGCGCAACTTGAAGTCGTAAACCGGATGTTGGGTTGCAGCACTCATTACAAGGTCATTTGAGTTTTCTAATTACATAGATTAAACGAAAATCATTCCACAAAAAAAAAATTTTATAACAAAGACGAAAGGATTTGAAGTCGAAAGTTGAAGTGAAGAAAGGAAAAATGAAAAATTCTTTATACTGTCAAAAGTCTGTCAGCAGTTATCTTCAGGCGAAGATAGTCGATGCTGAAGTGTCCAGTAAACAGGGACAGGAGAACAAGAAAGGTGACATCTTTTCTCATTGCTTCTAGGGTTCTCTCTACTGACTGACCATGATTCCCAAAGGGGCTGAAACAGTTCTTCAGGAGATAGATGAAATCAATACATCTTGCAAACTGATTGGTTGGTGTGTATGACTTCTACAGTGTCACTGATCACTTGTAGTTTGAATTTGATAGCAAAATTCCAGAGTGATCAAATGATGGAACTTAAATACTTGAGTTAGAAGTACAAGGAATGATGTTCTGCTTTAAAAATCTGGAATTAAAATCTTGGGCGTCTCAGATACTATTAACAGGAGAAATAAGATGTTTTCTTTTTTGCTGAAAGCTCATTGCGCGTCTACAAATGTGCAGTGGGCTGCAAGGGATAGTAGTTGTCATTAAGGATGATAACAAAATGGGATAACTAGACGGAGGATGATCCATTAAGACATATGATAAAGAAGACTGGCAACAGCCAGAGTAAAGCCAATTCATGGCAAGTAAAACATGTTAATAGCGAAGAGTTTCATGTGTAAGTTGAGAAACATTCTCTAGTCACAGGTGTCATGCCTTAAGTCACAAGGTAACATACAAATATCCGTGCATGAGGTCGCCAAGCTAATCAAGAACCTAGATTCCAGTAAAGCAACTGGCCCTGATGGCATCCCAATTATAGTGTTAAAAAAGCTTCAACCAGAACTTGCTCCCATACTTACGAAACTGTTTAAGCGCTGCCTTAAGGAGAAGTGCTTTCCGACTCCCTGGAAAACCTCATCAGTTTGCCCTGTATTTAAGAATTCAGGTAATAAGTCATCTCCCTCTCAGTACAGACCAATAAGTCTCCTGTGTGTTATGAGTAAGTTGCTGGAATCCATATTAAATAGAGAAATAGTCAACCACCTCAGCAGGAATAACCTTCTTAGTGACACACAATATGATTTCCGCTCTGCAAGATCTACCGCAGATGTGCTGACGGTTATATCCCACAGGATTAGTGAATCTCTTGACAAAGGCTTCCTTTCTAGGGCAATTGCTCTTGACATATCAAAGGCCTTCGACAAGGTATGGCATAAGGGTCTACTTCATAAGATTTCCAGCTACGGTATAACTGGAAATGTTTTCTCAATCATTAAATCATTTCTCTCCGATAGGCTCATAAGAGTAGTGGTAGATGGACAAAAATCGGAGGCCTGCAATATAAATGCTGGAATCCCTCAGGGGTCAATCCTGGGCCAAACTCTTTTCCTGATCTACATCAATGACCTCCCTAAACACATACTTAAATCATTCGTTGACATCTATGCTGATGACATGACCATCTACGGCAACACATCAAAGGCTGTAAATGACAAAGTTCTCTGATTCTCTCTCCTCTGATCTCGAGCGCGTGGTTCAGTGGGGGAAGATGTGGCTGGTTACCTTTAATGCATCCAAAACCAAACTCCTATCCTTACATCATCAACGCTCTGATCCCCATCTGGCATCAATTGTGATGGATGGCTCTCATCTGGGTGAGGCCCCGTGTTTTGACAAGCTTCTGGGTTTGACCTTTACTCCTGATCTGAAATGGAACACGTACATCAAGTCTGTTGCCAAGGTCGGTGGAAAGATGGTGGGATCCTTCTACCGCTCCAGAAGATATCTCACTACTGATGCAATTCTCTATCTATATAAAAGCCAAGTACGTCCAAGGATGGAATACTGTTGCCATATCTGGGCAGGAGCTGCAAAAAACAGCCTATCCTGCCTTGACAGAGTACAAAATAGACTTCGTGGCTTAGTGGGGGATGCCCTTTTCTCTACCCTGCAACCTCTCTCCCACAGAAGAGACGTTGCAAGCCTATCCTTGTTTTATCGTTATTTCCATGGCAGGTACTCGTCTGAACTCCACTCTCTGGTCCCCCCTCGCCAATCTTTCACGAAAAACACCCGTCTAGCCGAATTCATCTGTGAAAAATTTCCCCCACTCTTTATCTGTGCCTAGATCAAAACGCGGATTCCATGAACAAAGCTTCTTTCTTAGAACTGCACGCCTGTGGAACTCTGTTCCGTCTGCCTGCTTCCCACCGGACTACAACTTGGATGTGTTGAAGTCCAATGTTAACAAATTCCTAATGAACCGCCCCCTTAAGTAAACACTACATCAAATCTCCACACTAACCTTAAGTTACTTGCAATAACCCTTATCCTTGAGTGGCTTCCGGGCCTTGATAAGTGGTGACCACTGTGTAAAAAAAAAAAAAAAAAACACACACAAGGTCATGATTAAATGTGTGCAACTATGGCTGAAATTGAACATGCATTATATCAATTTCACGGTGTTGGATAAAGTCAAAGGGGGTGAAGTTTTCTATACACGGTGAGGTCAAAATATCATAAAACACTCTTTCAAATGGCAAATTCAGGGTGAACACAAAAACTGCCAGTGAAAAGTTCATAAAAAAGATGGAATCATAATCTGGATATTATGCTGGTTTGGTTGAATCGAAACAAGGTAGATAGGATTTTGTAGAGTCTTGTAGCGAAATTAACATAAGTTCTCTTCTGCGACAACACTACCACGATAATAATCAGCAACAAATCTCAGCTATAATGTTCTCTCTTAGCTGTCAAAAATCCAACTGCTTGTCTTTCTCAAAGTAGTTGTTCACATATACAAATGGAAGTTACTAAAAAATAAGCAAAAAAAACTCAAACTACAAACACAACTTCTTTTTCAGACTGAAAATCAAATGCCCAAAACGTGAAACCGTGCATATGCTTCAAAGCTTGAAATTTTTCATTTTCTTCAGTAGGTATGAGGTGCCTTAAATAAGATTGCAAACTTTTTTTGTGTGGGTACTTTTATTGATAGTGCACACATGAAACTCAAGTCCCCTTTGAAGTAATCTCCTCTGGCTGCAGTTTTTCTAATGCTGAAAAACCGAACGTGATGACCAACCAAACATATACAAGCAAAAACACAAATTTATAAATATCTACAAAGAAATATCTACAAAGAAATATCTACAAAGATCTATAAAAACAGATTTAAGGAACTGATAATAAAAGCATATAAAACACGGCTATACAAACCTATCCGGCCCTGTTGGTGAGGCATTAGAATATGCTGACTGCCCTATGCAGAGGAGTAAGACCCCCCCCTCTCCAATGAGACTACCTGTTGGCCATGAGTGGCGATCTGTAATACTCGAGGACAGGAGCCTGAGGGCTGAGCAGCCCATGATCTGGTACCTAAAGAGATCATGTGGCTTGCAACACTTCACTTTTGCCTAATCTGACCAATCGGCTGGTCATATTAGCCATCTCCCAGATATATAAAAATCTGAATCAGGACAATGGCTATAGAGTCAATCTTGCTAAGGAAGGACGCATACCCTTTTCTGTCCCCAGGTGAGTAATTATCTTGGGAATGAAAGCCAGGAATAGAATCTTAAATTATCAGTCATCAGCATGAGTATATTGGCTATGTAGCCCTGGTGTTAATAGGCGAATGAGTTTTCCCCTAGGCACATCCTCTCATGGGGCTCCGACGTGGGTGGATAGCATACCCAAAATGAAACACAAAAAAATTACATATGGCAATTAACAACAAATTCCAAGCCATTGCAAATAAAATCATGAAATACGTTAAAAGACCATATCCAGAATCTGATACATATGCAGACACATATACCGAAACGGATGAAATAACCACTTAACTATCCAACATATATAGTTCTTGAGTTGGTGGATGACAAACCCATCACCAAACTCTCATCCTTCATAATAGAAAAATATCTCACAGCAAACGTGGCTCCAAAATCGATCAAAACAACTCATAACAATACGGTGATAGAAGTTAAAAACAAAATGATACAGAAATATTGCTAACAACTACCACACTACACAATATAAAAATAAAAGCATATTCCCGTAAATCTCTGAATACATCAAAGGGAAAATCTCAGAACTGGGTAATTGTACAATAGATGAAATCAAACAAAACTTTAAAAAATCAGTTTATATATTATTTAATTGGAATTCATTATTAAGATGAGTATTATTTATTAATTTATTTATTGCGGACTATTATCCTTTCTTAGTTGTTTCACAATGTTTCGGCCAACTATGAAAGATCAGATAATGAATAAAAAAATCTAACCTTGATCGCTCTTCGGGGCTCGTGGCACAGTGGATAGAGACATTGGATCTCTACAGTTCTAGGTGAGAATTGTCTGAATATAACAGTTTCGATCCTACTCAAAGCCGGCAAGAGTGGCCAAAACGTGGTGAGATGACAACAACTATGGATGGCATTAATTGCTGAGAATGCCGTTAGGAAATTCAGAGTTCCTATCCCGTCGCGGTTACCACCGGAGAAGGCAGAGGAATAGTTGGCCAAAACGTCATGAAACAACGACTAAGAAAGATGAGGATAATAAATAAATTAATAAAAATCATCTTGTAACAAAAGTATAAAGAAAAACGATCAAGAAATAAAAACTAACACATACATCCTCATATTTAACTCTCCCAAATCTCCAAGCAAAATTAAGATCGGGTACATAATAGCTAAAGTGGAAATCTATATCCACTTAGATGTTACAATTCCCAAAAGTTTCGGCACCACGAGAACTGGTGCAACAGAAGGAAAATATGTAAAAATTGTGGAATTTATCAATCTGATAATCTGGAAGCCACCTGCCAACAACTGAAATGCGTAAACTGCCAAGATGAACATTCAGCTGACTCAAGATCCTGTGAAGCATGGAAGAAAAAGAGATAATGAAAATTAAACACAACCAGAACATTTCCTTCCCAGAAACACTTCCTAACCAGCCTGCCCTTACTCAAGAGTAACTTAACCACTGCAAACTACTTCCAATTCTGAATGCCAAAAATGTGATCTTCTCATAAGAAAATTGGTAAATATTAATTCAAATGAACTCCTAACCTTGTTAAAAGAACTACAGACCTCCACTCAACAGCCTAAGCAATCTCACAACAACAAAAAAAAATACTTGAGCAACAATTAACACCACAAAACTCACAGCAAGAAAAATCAACACAAAATACCCAAATCCCTTAAAATCAAGAACAACAAGATCTCTAAAAAATTAATCTTGCTGTACGGAAACCACACAAACATACAATGACAAATCCCTGCATAAACAGTCCTCACTTAAATCTAAACATCATAACAAGCCACGTCAACAATCCCAATCCAGACATAAACAAGAAACAAAAACTATAAACGTAACACTTAAATAAAGCAACAGGTACAGCGCACTAGAAAAAATGGAATTGGAAGAAATTCCTCTAAACACCGTAACCAAATCTCATAGAATAGAAGATTCTCAAAACCACAAGACCTGACACTAAACCATTAGTCACATGGTAATGGAAAAAACAAAACATAATACAATGGAATTGCAGGGGTATAAAACCTAACTATGAAGAAATAAAATGCAAAATGACAAACTATCACCTCGACATTATATGCTTGCAAGAAACTCTACTCAAAAAAGATGACACCACTTTCAAAGGATACAACGCATATAACCAAACAAACAAACAAACAAATCAACAAGAGACAACTAACCTATTGGTGATAATTCCATAATAATCCCAAATCCAAAAAACAAAAACTAACAAATTGGTTTGACAGCAATAACATTAAGCAAACTATTACTGACCTAAACCTTCTTCCAACTAATTACTTCCAGATTTTACAAACTATAAACACATATAAATTATATCTGGCATAAAATGACTCACTGCAGTTGAATTGCCGTGACCTGCTCCTCCTCCTCCTCCTCCAGCTACAATGCACTTGTACCATTCCAGCAACTTGGAAGTCCTCTTGTGTGAGTGTATCAATGACCTTCGTCACAGCCTTTTTCATCGTCTCAATTGTCTCATAATGACAGCCTCTAAGGTTTTTCTTGAGCTTAGGAATAACTGAAAGTTACAGAGAGCAAGGTCTGGAATATAGGGAGGGTGAGGAACTATCTTAATGCCCATCTTCGTCAAGTAGTCTGATCTTCTCTGAGCACTCTTGGGACAAACTTTGGACAAATCTTCCACATTTTCAGTTCCTCATGAATAAGTGTGTTCAGTTCCTCAAACTTTGCACTTGTTGTTTCTATAGACACACAACGGTCCTTATCGATGAAATTTTTTATTTGGTCAATCAACTCTAGTGTTCTGACTTTCCTTACTCCTTACACCTCTCATCATTCCTGACAGACTCGCTGCCTTCCTTGAATCTCCTATGCCACTCAAAAACTGATGCTTGATTCATGCAAGATGGTCCAAAAGCAGTCTGAAGCATTCCATACATTTCTGTGGCATTTTTTCCAAGTTTCAAACAAAATTTTATTGCATATCATTCTTCTAAAGTGTCCTCATGTCCAGACTGCATTTTTGAAAATTACCAGCTGTGACAATCAAGCTTTAGTAGGGTGTATTCCAATTCCTGCTATAGCTCTCCATCTAAACCTGAAATCATATAAAAATCAGTCAGTCATCTCATAAGATGTATATCAATAACATACTGAATTTTCAAGAATCTACAAAAATTTTAAATGCCTGTACAAAAAAGTCTGGAAACTTATTTAAGGCACCTCGTAACATTTAATTCTTTATATTTAAAATCACATTAAAAGTATTTTTTTGTAAACAACAGCAAATTGCAATAATCTATAGATAATCAAAAGCAAAGAAAAATATTTGATGGCAATAACAAAGAAATACAGAGGTTGTTGCAGATGTCTGCCGCCATCAAGAACAAGATGAAACTGATTCAAAACAAATTAATTCTCACATCGGCCACACTGGCATGAAATTGGCAATCACTTCTGCGATAAAAAAAGCTATAAAAACAACAATTAGATGCTGCCTTATCTATCCATTGACTTGATATTGATTCAATAACAAAGATGGAACTAGAATCCTCAAATCTTTGGCAAAAGTTGGGCTTGGATGTCATCCATTACCTGATCCTCATGTTTTGCTGGTTAGGGTCAATGGTAGATAGTGCAGTGATAAATGCTTAGCCAAAGAAAGGGGGGGGGCACAGAAAATTGAAAATATCTTTGGCCAGAGCCTGACCACCCAAGAGAAACTATCTTTGCTTGAAAAAAAAAAAAGTTTCTATTGAATGGGAAAATCATGCTAGTATCGGCCTTTGTGAGAAAATAGTGTCTAGGACTATCTACAGATAGTGGAGACGGTCTTGGATGTTGTCTCCAGCGAATGTTTTGATTAGTCAACCTCTGGTTGTGTGAAAAGTGACCACTAACAAAAGACCAGAAACAGTCAATGGTGAAAAGATTTCAGAACATAGGGAGCGGTCAGAGCCAGACCCATCCCCCCCCCCACACACACACACAAAGGAGAAAAGAGAGTTGAAGTTGGATGCTTGAGAGAGAGTTGGTTTTTGTGAGAGCTGCCGAGCAGTTGAGCTAATGTCTCTTTCCAGGTCGGTGGGTCCTTTGGGGATTTTTGGCTGAAAGGAGCAAGCATTACCTGTAACCTCCAAGAAATAAACATTATTATTTGGGCTTTTTGTTTTTGTTTTGCTTTGGATGGTAAATTCTTCATTGCAGCACTGACAACACCAATAACAACTTTGGACCAGCACAAGTGAGGAGTGTACAAAAGGATGTTCACACAAGTCTTGAATGCCTACTGGAGAGAACTTTAATGCCTACTACACACTATCCTGGAGTGTCTAAGGTCTCTCTGTACAAGGGTTTTTCAGAACAACCTGGCATGAGGATACTTTTCTCTGACCAAATATTCAAAATCACATTTTGTATTCGCAGCCCAAATAAGATCTCTTTTCTATGGCTAACCTACATTAGTTTTTACAAAGAATGATGCACCTTCTCCAAGATATATTACCTCAAGTAATAGCATGAAGCTGGATACTCCACCAGACTATATAAATTTTTGTCCTAGAATCCAGTAAGACCAGGAGACTAAAACAAAAGATATACTACAACATATGAAAATGGTTCATTGGGGAGAAGAAAATTATCTTCTCAGTTTCTTTACTGACTCAGTGTTTGAGAGATAAAGAACATTTGAATATCTACGTATCTCATATAGAGTTCAAGTGTTAGCCCCAGATAGTGAATTCTTTGATTTCTGAGAACTTCAACTGAAGTAAAATAAAACAAAAATGTACAAACAAATGGCCGATGCAGGTTTTGACATTCAGCAATTAAGAGCCCAAAACTGAATGTGATAAACATTACACTATCTGCCACAACAAAGTATGTAAATACCTCCATTGGAAGATCTGCAGAGAGATGCAGCTTGATCAATCATCAAATAGAAAGGTGAGTATTTTATGACAAAGACCTACAAGCGAGTAAATACATAAAAGGCATTACTGAAATGAACCTGAAGAAATTGTGCTCATTATTGATGTTATTGTCTCAAACAACCGTTAATAGAGCTAAACAGGATAGATGTTGTTTCCTTTATAGCTGCTATTTGTATTTTGCTGTGACTGGTCTGCGTCTTCCATCGTCTGATGTCAGGGTATATCTAAAATCAACTGCATCCTCACTCAGGCTGGCATTCGATAAGTAAAGAAAAAACTCTGGGTCATTTTCTTATAAACAAATAAAATAATTATTCATAAAATATTCTTAAGATATACAGAGTATATATATATATATATATATATATATTGTATAAAGTTGAGTTCTTTGGGTTCTTAATGGCTTTCTGGTGCGGTTGTTACAACTAGGTTCATTTAGAGAATCTCCCAGCCAGGAACAAAGCTTTTCAACTTAGCTTTTCTGTGGGATTCTGGCTCTTGGGCAATGCGTTCTCTTCAACGCCAGTCAGCCAAATCCCTTATTTTTAAAAACACAATGGTTTTTATCAAACTGAATTTTCAGCCACCTGGCTTTTGAGATCATTCTGTTTTCCTCTCTAGAGATTACTCTTTCCTTTCTTTATCCCATTATTTTATTTTGTTTTCTCTTTTCTTGTGAATATCTTTCTTTTTCGTAGCCATGTCTCTCTTTAATTCTCTTTTTCCCTTTTTCTCTTCAACTCAAATTATTTTACTCTGTATTATCTTTCGGGTTTAATTCTTACCACTTACACAGAGGGGGGTGGGGGTGAGTCTGGCACTTAAATATAACAGGTTGGCCAATGACAATATTTCCTAAATAATAGAGCAGAATTCTCATCGCCATGTCAACTTCACTTCTCTTTCCTGTTTATCATATCGGCAATAAAAACATATTCCAGACTTTGAAGAAAACCCCCATCTCAACACCCCACTCAACTCTTAGCCTGTAAGCAAGGTGAACCAGTGTTACCCGGGCATGCAACATCGTTACACTATCACAACCGCTATAATGTTTATTTCTTTCAGAGATCATGTTATTTCTAAATCATTCTTTAAGTCTTGATATTTTTTTTATCATTAAAAGAACCCTCAGATATAAATTCAAATCGTAATGAAATCAAGTGTTAGCTCCAGGACGAATCCCCTTGATCTCTGAAAACTAACTGAAGTAAAATTGTGATATGTGTGATACCTCATTTGACAACATTACCGCTGAACCCAATGTTGTTTCTGTGGTTTTCTTCATCTCTTCTAGCCGTGTCATCATCTCTCACATTGGTGACTGTCAATCGCACGGGTTCACAAGTATAAAATTAAAATAACACAAACCGACAACTGACACATTCTGCAAATATTAGTTTCACTCTTGGTGTGTGTGTGACACCATCAATCCTTTACATGCTAACGTCCACATTTACATCTATTATCAAAGCTGTGTTCATCAACTGATAAATCAATTCATTTCGGCGTCTTGACCTAAAGATCTCTTTGTCTTGTCCAAGCCGCAACCTGCCTTTAACAGTCTTTAACTGGAAACTCAACCCTGACATGAACTGTCACAAACCCAAGACTGCCCACAAACCGTCCCCAACTATCCAAAAACTCATCATCATACCTAGAACTAACGCTAAAATATATTGACCTTCTTTGTCCCAATCACTACACCTTAACCAACAATCCCACCTCAGCTTCCTTGGTGAACAACTTCCTATCTGTTGTCTTCCTACCAACCCTATTTCCTATACCTTTGTTGACCTGATAAACTTATTTCCTTTTTTTTTTACTTATCATTTTTCCTCTTTCTTTTTTTCTTAACACTAGGGGCAGGGGGGGGGCGTTGATAATATTACAAAATAAAATAAATGAAAGCGGTCATTTTTACAAGTGGATTCTACACCTGTGATTCAAAGACTCAACTCTGTTTTCTTTGGGAAGGGGCTTCCCGCCTTTAGAAATCTTAATCAACAGCAGAATGGCTTTATGAATATCCTCATGCAAAATCCAAATATCCTTAAATAATTCTTGTAATAATTTTTTTCATTTTTTCGTTTGTTAATATAACCAATCCAGTATTTTAACAGAAACATTAGCAAACGTATTTTTCCTTTTTATATTTCCAGATCGGAATACATGAACACATTGAACATTTCAAAAGTTAATGACAAACTTGTTCTGTATATTGGAAAAGATCCATCTACAGTGACCTTTGACCTGACTCAAGAAACAGACAACTCTAGCCTCAAATACATCTTATTTCATTTGGCTGATAGAGTTACTTCCCTTGAAAGCAAAGTGAACGAGTCCAAAAAAAAGTTACCGGTAAGCGAAAAAGATCAGACGTCTTCATCTTCTGCGAAAGCATTATCTACTACTTCGTCCATTTCCAATTTCAACTCATCATCGTCACCTAAAAAAAGAGTTGCACGTGTCTGCCCCAAAGTAGGAATGAGTATTTTAAATCCTTTGAGCCGAAAGAGAAAACCACCCTCGGGCATTGAATTTGGAGAATAAATGGCAGAAAAACTAACGTGGTTCTGCAGGAAGATTTTGTCACAACATTGTTAATAATTTCAAAGTGTCTATGACAGGACTCAGTGAGATGAATCATCTCTATTATCGACCAAGAGAATTTGAACATATTCTGTCTGTCATCTACAAAAATTTTATTTTGGTACATATGAGTAAAAAAATATATATATATATCCATACCAGAAAAAAAAAAAGATGAGAACTAAAACTGTTCATTACACTTAGCCGAATTTATCAAGTAATTTGTATATTTTTACGTTGACCACAAATTAAAAAAATCCAAGATCAGTTCTCCCCTACCTCCACACTCATTTTCATTTCATCAATCAAAAAATCAATAAATTCTAAGACTGGATGATAAAATTTCAATTAGAAAAATTATCTGCTTCCCATATTTGATACAAAAAAGACTATTTCGAAACATTGGTCCATCATTTTATCGTTTCACCAAAGAAATTGGTTTATGATATTTCTTTTTTTTTTTTTTTTTTTTTTTCTTTTTTTTAACGGATTTTTATTAAAAAAAAAGGTTTAAATATTTTAATTGAAGCTTAAACCAAAATTCTTCAATTCCAAAACTGCTTTTAAAATAATTTTGGGGTTGTTACAGCATTTCAACAACCATCATTGAATCATTTTATGCCGAACTCCTTGCATCATCATCAGCAGCATCATCTGTTTTACATGCCGATATACAATTATTTTGTAAATTAATAATTAGGGGTATATCCTATAACCAAATAAACTATAAATGATATTTTCTATTTAACCTATTAATGAGGTCTTGACAGGTACTATCTCTTCTGGGTCAGAGTGGACCTGGGAGTTGTGATAATTAAGGGGCTACTCTACTTCTCCAAAACTTTCAACTTGGGGCCACACCACTGGATATGGTTTTGTATCATAGTCAGGCAGTAAGCAGAAAAAAAGAGGGTTTTTAAAGGTGGACAGATGGATTTTAAAATTAAATGTAAAAAATTAAAAAATCTCTTCGATATTCAAGTTAATTTATATGAATCTGCATTGGTGTCAAATTGGAGCCGTGCATTTCTACAAATTTCTTGACTTGCTTAATTTAGTCGAACAATGAAAAAGTTTCTTCAGAACTCTGGTAATTGGAAATAATCGTATCTATCAAATTATGTTAATCTTTTTTATAAAACCATTAAAAAAAAGAAATAAATTAAAAAAAAAAAGTATGCAAAATATATTACATCATAAATTATATTCCGAAATAATAAAAAAATTTGATTCTTTGAACTACTGTTCTCATTTTGAGTGTTATTTTCACAACGTTTTGGCAGATGTAACCTCCAACCTTTTTCAGGTGTATCATGCCAAACTCACGAATCTTTCTGAACTCGAGAATCTGTACAGAATTTCGAACATAACCTTTTATTAAATATTTGATTGTCTGCAAGGACTTGCAGCGTAATGGATAAAGTGCTAGGTTCAGTTCTAAGTGTCACTCTTCTAGAGACTGAAGATTCAATCCTTAGTGTAGACAATACTAGGAATACAATCGTAAATTAAGATTTCTACCCGATCATGACTGACAGAAGGAGAACACACTACCCTCATGTATTAAATAAAGGGTTCCGTTTGAAATTGCAGATTCCCAAGTTCAACAGAAAGATTTCTGGGTTCTGTAAGATATGTTTGAAAAAGGTCAGAGGTTACATCGGCCAAAACATATAAATAACATTCAATATGAAAAAAGTATATGTTACCCTCATCCTCATAATTGTTGTTGTTTTATCATGTTTCGGCCAATTCATCCTCTGGCCTTCTTCAGGTGATTAACCGCGACAGAATAGGAATGCTGAGTCTCATAACTGTATCTCCAGTAATTACTGCCTTCCATAGTTGTTGTCTCACCACGTTTTTGACCAACTAATCCTCTGGCCTGTTTTTTGGATAGGATTGAAAATGTTATCTTCAGACAATGCTCACCTGAAACCATAGCGATTCAACACTTCTATCCACTGTGCCATGGGCCCCGAAAGGTGATTAACAACTATGAAGCTGAGGATAACAGTCTGCAGATAAATACACAAATTACTCATCTCCAAAGGTTCCAATGAAAAAAAAAAAACATGAAAAAAGTAATCTGAATAATATAAATTATCAATCCTCATTTCAAAAGTCCAGAAAAATAAAAATAGCTCAAAAATCTTTTCCAATTAAAGACAAAATATGCAGCTCAAAAAATTTATTAAATTTTGTTTTACAAATCATTTTTTTTAACCAGTTTCGCTATCATGTCATAAGTTGTGTAATTTTTGTATAAAGAAATATTTTACTTATATTAAGTTCTGTTTCGTTTTGTTTAAATTTATGAGTTTTTCCACCATCTCAGATTTGGTCTTCACCATTAAAAATATTGCTAACTAAATGATATTTGAGTTTTATTTAAAAATCATGTGTTACATGAGTATCGGCTATGTTAGCTAGTTTTAATAATAGTTATTTTATATTTGGTGGTACTTATGAAGTACGATGTCTGGTGGGGTCCAAAAACCAGATGAAGAATAATGTCATCAGGGAAAGGAGAAGAGGATTGGTAAATCATTAGTCAGCAACTAGGTAGGGAGTTAGTTGATAAATCACATTCTGGTAAAAAAAAGCTCATCTAAATCTCTCACCCCACCCCATCCCTTTGCTGTGTGTCTGCAGTAAAACTCAAATAAAGGACCAGCTGTTCAGAGACAAATCATCTTGAGTTATATTCAGTCTGAAAAAAAAACTGTTCAAATGATTTTAGTATTTAAAAAATTTTTTCTTTTTTTACGCAGGAATCACCAAGGCCCAGAGGCCACTCGAGGATAAGGGTTAATGGGTATACATTAGTCAATGTGATTATGGCATAGTAAACATAAGTAGTGGTAACTTTGTAAATTGGATTACTTAGGGGGACGGGTCATCAAGAATTTGTTTATGTTGGACTTGAAGACAATCAGATTGTAGTTAGCAGGAAAACGGAAGAGAGTTCCACGGGTGTGCAGTTCTAAGAAAGGCACAGATAAAGAGTGTGGGAAATCATTGATAGTGGTTTTGGCTAGATGAGTGTTTTTCATGAAAGTTTGGCAAGGGGGGGGGGCATAGATTGAAGTTCAGACAAGCACCTGCCATGAAAATAACGATAAAGCAGAGACAGGCTTGCAACGTCTCCTGTGGGAGAGAGGTTGCAGGGAAGAGAAAAGAGCATCCCCCACTAAGCTACAAAGTCTATTTTGTACTCTGTCATGGCAGTATAGGCTGTTTTTAGCAGCTCCTGCCCAAATGTAGCAGCAGTACTCCATCCTTGGACGTACTTGGCTTTTATATAGATAGAGAATTGCATCAGCAGTGAAATATTTACTGGAGCAGTAGAAGGATCCCACCATTTTCTCAGCGACCTTGGCAACAGACTTGATGTACGTGTTCCATTTCAGATCAGGAGAAAAGGTCAATCCCAGAAGCTTGTCAAAACATGGAGCCTCCACAAGACGAGAGCCATCCATTTCAATTGATGCCAGATGGGGATCAGAGCGTTGATGATGTAAAGATAGGAGCTTCGTTTTAGATGCATTAAAAGTAGTGACTCCCTTGTAAAAAAGACTTAAAAAATACCAACATTGAATACAAACTCACCTGGCAATGTCAAGCTTTTATTGGAACTCAGGCATAAGTGATTGGTTGACAAATTAATTTCAGCATAATTTCCATCAGAAAAGAAAACACATTTATGCTTTTGCCATCCGTGTTATCCCCCGTAGAGTACAAATCCTTTTTTGTAGGCGATTTTTTTTTTTTTGTCTGCCACTCTTACACATGATAACTGCAGGTTATTTGAGTCTTCTGTTTCTCAGCAGGTGATTTAGTGGAAGGGAATGAACGGTCTCTCCAGAAGACAATTTTTCTAAGGAGGAGTCCTCCTCCATCGTTTTTGCTCAAATACTTCATCTAAAAATTAGAGGTATTATATAAAAAAAAAAAAAAAAAACTCTGCCCACTGATGGAATCGTTAATAAAATGCGCAATTCTTTCTACAATGCAATCATATTTCATACAAAAACTTCAATCTATCTCTGACTTGTCCAAAAATGTTCAATTTTTTTTTTTTAATCTACATTTAATGATATATTCTATTCAGGTTTACACCTACAATTGATTATCAAAATGCCACCATTCCATTTGAAGTGTGGAAAGTTACTCCCATCTTGTTGAAACTACTATTCATCTTCAATAATACCTTTTCGTGTCCCCAAAACTTTTTAATGATTGCTAGGTAATGCTTAACTTCAGTGATCTAACGAGAACAAGTGTGTGTCAATGTGATTAAGCAATGTTGAGCCTGGCTAGTACCAGATGGGTTACCTTTGGGAATACTAGGTACTGTGTTAGGTTCCCTCGGAGATTTTGGAGGTCTACCGTACAGAGAGGAGATTGGGTTTCTTGGCCATGGTGAAGGCAATACATCTAGAAAGGGGGATACGGTTGGAAAACGAAACCAGATAGAGGGAGACTTGTCTCTGTATGGCACTTTTCTAGTGATGGAGTCACAAACAAGACACTCGCTTCCAGTTTGTGATAAATCAGCACAGAAGTAGTAAGGCTCAGAACACTCATGAGAATGCTCATGTCAGTGTGCAATCTGGTCTAATCAGTGATAACAAAACAACATGGGAACATTGATAAAGACCAACCATCCTGTTTTTGATGGTACAACCCATGTAATGCCCTATCTTCTGGACTATCTTCTTCATAAACCTGAAACATGGAAGCAATTCTACAATTATTAAACTGGTGCTATCAGATCAGGCTGTCTGAAGATACCAGCATCTTTACTTGAAATGCGCCAAACATTGATGCCGTTTTTTTCCTTTCCTTTTACAAAACTCAATCATGTTCTGCAAAGCCAAAACACTAATTTTTTTTCTCTTTCTTTTCCTTTCATTCTCTCCCGTTTAAATTTTTTTTTTCTGAATTATTTATTTGAAAATATAAAAAACTTGAAGCATAGAAACTTATCAGAATGATCAGATTCGGCATTAAATAACCGGACAAAGATTTGATATGCCATAAAACAAATCAATTATTAATTTTTTTATATTTTTATTTTACGGACATTTTCATGGATGGCATTTATTTAATTATTTTTTATTTTTAAATTCCATTTCCATCCCAAACAAGGCACAGTGTCACTTTGATGTAGGGGGTTACTATCGGGGGGCCATAAGTTGCAGGAATGCTTTATAGGGAGTTGAGCAGCAAGATATGTGTTTACATTACACTTGAACTTCTGCATATCAGTACAGTTGGGAAAACAGGAACCTGGAAGGGAGTTACAGAATCTAGCAATTCTGGGGAAGAAACCATTAAAGTAGAAGACCGCCTTTCGTCTAGGGATCTGTTGTGTAGAGGTGGGATTTTGTTGCTTGTCAGGTTGGTCAGGAGTATTTACATCAAAGGGGTACAAGGGTTAGTAGTTAGTCAGAGCATCCACCATTAAAATACTTGTAGAACAGGCAGAAGGATGCAACATTTTGTTGATGGGACAGAGGTTGTAGCCTAGATTACAGTTCAGGACCTATCAGGTTGGTTGCTCTCTTTTGAATACTGTCCAGAAGTGAAAGACTAGTAGCAGATGCACTAGTCCAAATGTGACAACAATACTCCATACATGGGCGAATGGTGGCCTTGTACAGGTACAAGATACTTTCAGGCGTAAATAACTTTCTAGCACAGAAGAGAGCCCACCTTCCTCACAGCGGCCCTGGCAATGTACCTGTTCCAACTCATGTTCCCTGTAAACATTAAACCGAAAAGTTTGAAAGAAGTACTTTTCAGGTAATGTATCTTTAGCCATACCTATTGGTGGAAGGTTTCTTGTAATTATTGAAGGAAAGCTTAGTCTTGGCAGCATTGAATGTGACCATCCATTTTTGTCCCCATTCCACCAGATTGGAGGTCTTTTGCTAGTATTTCTGCCATTTCTTTAGATATGTGTTCATTTGTTTTCTCTCTCTGTTATAGAGCATGGTGTCATCAGCAAATATACCCATCTTTGAGACAATTTATGAATATTAAGAATAATAAAAGGTCCAAGGATAGACCCCTGAGGTACATTTATATAATATTTTTTAGATGTACAACCATAAAAGGACAACCTGGATTTTTCTCTTATTTAAGAAAGATTTGATTATGTTAAGTAGTCGTCCAGTGATACCATATGATCTGATTTTCCTGAAAAGACCATCGTGCTATACTCTGTAAAAAGCCTTAGATATCTCTAGGGCTACAGCTCTACTCTCCCCTGCTTTGTCCTGTGAATGATATATATGTTCAGAGATTGCAGTTAGGATATCTGCTGTAGAATCATATTGTTTGTCAGTCAGAAGTTTAGCAACTGTAAGGTGATGGACTAGCGCTTGATTTAGTATGAACTCAAATATTTTGGCAAAGAGAGGGAGGAGGCTAATGGGGCAATAACTTAATGGGTCAGTTCTTTCACCAGAATTCTTGTAAACTGGTATCACAGAAGCAGTTTTCTAACATTCAGGAAAGCAAAATTCGTTTAGGCATTTGTTGTAAAGCTTGGAGAGGACTGGAGCAATCTCAGCGAAGCATTTTTTTAATAGCACAGCTGGAATACGATCAAGTCCATATGCTTTTGAAGTGTCTAGGTTTTTATGATATCATGCACTTGGGAAGGGGTGATTTTCAGATCATCTAGTGTGGCGTCTGTCCACAAAGGAAAGTCGAGAAGGGAGTGGTTTGCTGGGTCCAATGTAGTACTTTGAAGCAAACTGACTGGCAAGCATGTTAGCCTTCTCAGTTGCCATGCAAACAACCTCATGATTGTTGGATAGTGAGGGGATTCTTGATTGCCCATTATTTACTACACCATTATTTACTAGACTGTTGTAGATTTTCCAGAAATCACGGGTTCCTAATGCATTTTCTGGTGGTTTCAGTATATTCTCTCTTAGCTGTCACTATTTCTTTCTTACAATTACTTCTAGTTTCTATAAACTTTTGCTTGTTTGTACTTATGTTGGTTAAATCTGTGGTAAGCATGCTGCCTTTGAGCAATAGCAGCTGCACAAGTAGAAGTAAACTATTGGGGAGAGCAGGGTTTACTATGGAATTTCTGTGTGGGAACATATGCTTTAATTGCCATTTTGAACCATTCAGTGGTCTCATTTGCGCACTGTTCAGTGGGAAGAGAAAAAATATTTCCCCATGAGGCATCTCTGATGAGATTCCTGATGACTTCCCAGTCAGCCTTTTTATAATACCTTGTTGTTTGGAGCAATGACTCTTCAATTCTGGGTTGAGAATTTAGGGTAATTTCTACAGCGTGATCAGCATTCCCAAGTGGGCTATGGGCATTCGGTACACAATCATTGGGAACTGTGGTCAGAAATAGATCTAGAAGTGAGGCGTGCTGATAGTGCTGATCTGCAAAATGTGTTGGAAACGTAACTGTCTGTGATAGGGAATGAGATACAGAGAAGCTATGTGTTAAGCTATCAGCTACATCTGCGTAAGTAGAGAATCTAAGCCAATTACTGTGGTGGACATTGAAGTCACCAAATGCATGTACTTGTGCGCTAGTATTGAGGGAGAGTGCTGTATCTATGCTGTCAGAGACTTTGTTTATTAGGGTGCAGTCCTGGGTCGAGGGAGAGCGGTATGTTGCATGTTAAGTCTAAAGCACATAAAGGCCTGGTTGTCTGATTCTAGTTTTGTTTCTCTAGTCAAGCAGAAAGTGTTTTGAATATAGACTTCAAGTCCGTACATGTCTCCCTGAGTCCTTACGGCAAAGTGGGAGATAACCAGGCATGTTAAAATGGTTAGAGGGAATGTAGGTTAGTTTCACTTAATGCTAAGATATCCGGGATGTTTGCTAGGAGAAATGATTCAACATTATCTAAATTAGAACTAAGCTTGCAGATATTCATAAATGCAAGCCTCAAGGGAGGAGGCAAATTGGTTTTGTTTGAGTTTAAGTCTGGTTTAAATCGTAATTTTTTATGAACTGCCATTTTATTTTATTTAAATTTCAGTTTTTGGGTGAGAGTGCTGGACAAAATGGATTGTGCAGAATACCAAACATGCAACAAGTAGACTATCAGCTGACTCCTCATCTACAGAATTGTGGCCTCGGGAAAGCCCACCGGATCCAGGGTCCCTTTACATGCATGACATGGCATTACAACCATTCCAATATTATACAACTGATGATGAAACAGCCACTCCAAGCGCTACCAAAGAGTTAGGGCTTCTGTACTATCAGTTGGAAACAGCAGTCAGAAACTGTCAATCCATCAGACCTAACCCAATCCAACTGCATTGGCATAAATGGTACTCAAGCACCCTCAAAGTGTCCAGTGTGTCGACTACTGGGTGTTTCTGTTGAGTCCCTGTGATCACACTTCTGTGCCTAGCTAATAGATAAAAAAGAAGTATGAAAGCTGGGTGATAGAGCCCATCTACTCCTTAAGCAGTTTAGGTTTGCAAACCAGTAATTTGTAAAGTCACTAGTTCTAGAAAGGTCGTTGTTGTCCAGGACTAAATAGGCCTCCCTCTTTGTTTGGTGCTACAATGTATGAGGTCAGTAACACAGGTTCAGCTTCAGAGTTTTCCTTCTCCTAGATGGATGACCTGAGAAGATCTACGGGTTCATAAGTACCGAAAGGGTTGTATTTTTTAAGATTAAAGACTAATTTCTTAAAATCTTTACTTTTTAATAAAAAAAAAAAATTAAAAAAAATTGCCGTAGCTTCTTTTTTAAATGTTTTCATCTAATAAAAATATCGTTGGTTTTCTGTTAATAGTTGCGTACAGACTACATCTTGTATTATTAATGTTATCAACTTTGTTACATTAAAAAAATTGCAGCTTTTTTTTTTAATGTTTTGATTTAATAAAAAATATCACTGCATCGAGCATCGTAAATTATGAGATGAAAAAATTAACAAATCTCTTACTAAAAGAGAATTGTCTCCCTCTGTACAGTGAATGATTATAAAACTGTGCCCCCGTGCCTGGTATTTCTGCGACTCCACATGGGTAGTTAATGTTAATGGGTTAGTTATTAAAAGTTATATATCTATTGAAAAATTACACTCCTCAAAATAATTAAAAAGGACATTACTATGCTTTGCATTTCATTTTTACTGAAAGCGGGGATAAGTAAAAATTAATGCCGTGGAAGCAACTAAATTTGCAACTGGTTGGTTTGAGATTTGATTAAAATATTGTTCATATGTTAGTTTAGAAATAAGATAATGTTAAAGTGTGATTATTAGGAATTAAAATAAAATTTGATGCCCGAACTCTGGATATTTAAGATGATAAGAGGGGTAATAAAATGTATCTATTCAATATAGATTCAAAATAGCGACATATCTATGATTTGAAGTACAATTCAGTACAGTGGAAGAAAAGTAAAAGCTATGGCGTTCAGTATGTATAACTAAGTATAAATAGAAATATGGGCATATTTACAGTAGATACGAACATAGAAAGTGTAGATATTAAGTATAATCTATATATCTATAAAAGTGAACGTGTCTGTCTGTCTGTCTGTCTACATTTCCCTACGCAATAACTCTGTCAATTTTTAGTCTATAGACTCGAAATTTGAAATACCGGGTACTGAGATTTGGGAAAATCGATGTGACGGGTGTCAGCCAGAAATTTGGCTGTTAAGGGGTCAAATTTCAACGATTTGACCTTTAAGAACTCTACCAAACTCCTCCGACAATTTTGGGTCTAGACACTTGAAATTTTAGATATAGGTTCCTTGAGCCTGGATCTAACTTAATAAAGTGATTTGAGCCCGAAACTATAAATTTTAAGGGGTCATAATAGGGGTCAAATTAAAAAAAAAATTTACTCTTTTTTTTTTTTTTTGCTCAGCATACACCTCCAAACACCTGGGCAACGCCGGGCTGAAATGCTAGTTTCTTAATAAAGTTCTTCTAACAAAGAAAGATAACTTTGCCTTTTGTTTAAAATTCGGAATTGCATTTTGCATAACAGAGTATCAGCTCAATTTTTTTGTATTATTTTTTGTATTACTTTCAACCATCTAAAAGAAAGAGAGATATAGAGATTGCTATTTAATATAGATCACTTTAAATCTAAGTAAAAAACTATGGCTAATAAATATCTATTTTATAGCTAAGCTATAGGATAAGGATATACACTAATGCATGCTTTAGCAATAAAAATCTATAGATGTTTAGTGTGTATTGAATTTTTAAAAGGTCAGCCTGCTAAAGTTTGTTGGGGGTAGGACGGTCTGCTGTGTGTTAGACGATCCCGTCCCCATGTATATAATGGTGACTGTATATATTTAATGGTAGAGGAATTGAAAAGACAAAAGGTCGCATAATGAAGATGAAAATATACCGTTATATTTCAACGAAACAAATGCAATTTATTTGCATAAATATATACAGGAAAGAGTAATAGAAAGAATCAGAGTTCATGAAAGATGAGTAACGTTACTTGCGGTTGACTGGCTAGTCAGGACACGGTGGTGGCTCATGGCTCCACCGGAGCGGTGTTTGTCACATGTTGACTGTTTGAGCGTTCAGCAGAAAAGAGGGTGAAATATGAGAAACAGGAAGTGACGTAGGTAGGTCGCTCTTCTGAGTTAAAGGGCGACAATCGAGTTAGGCTGAGAGTGTTCAACTCCCACAATACTCCCTTCCTAGTTAGCTGGAAGCTAGAGAAAAGAAAATTGGAGAAAAAGCATGCATATATATGTTTGCGTGTGTCCACTGTATAGAGAACGAGAGAAAAAATTTTATTTATTAAGTAGCAGGGTGTAAAGATAGAGTTGCGACGTTAAAGAATATCAGGAAAAAAATGTTCAAACTTGTACAACTGTGGGATGGTCACAGGAATGACATTATGAGTTTGAGTGCAAGTGTTGCGGACATAGACTGTATTGCCATGGAGTCTATGAAGCGTGCGCAAGGGTCAGCACGGTGGGTTGAAGTTGGTTCGCGTTGGTCACAAGTGGGTCTGCGAGGAAATTTGTCCGTCCGTAGAGAGCGGTGTCAACGTTGTTCAGGTGCTCGGGCGTACTCAGTGGGTCGGTACGGTCTGAACGTCCAGGATGAGTGTATCAGTGTGCATGATGCAGCTTACTCATGTTAGCTGGAGAACTTCGGTGAGGTGAGATGAATCGTTGTGAAATCCAGGAGTGTACAGTGTTTGGTGAACATCTTTGTGTTGTTTGTCACGTTTGTTGCTAAAAAAGGTTAATATCCTGTGAGGTGTTGCTGGAAAGGGTTGATATGCCATGGAGAGGCTTGTCGCTTTTTCCTTTCCATAATTGTGGAAAACTGGAGTTGAAATAGCGTGAGAGTTTCTATTTGAGTTTTGCAGTGGGCTTGTTGCCACACGTTCTCCATGAAGAAATTGAAAGCTGAAATATTTTTTTTTATATTAGCACATGGCAAAAAAAAAAATTTCGGTAAAGTGAAGAAGGTTTAAAGTTTTGATACGTAGCTAAAACGCATGTGTGACGGAATGTTTTGAGACTTCGTCGTCCACAGCAAAATTCATACATAATTTCTGGCGTTGAAAATACGTGGAAAACACGTTGAAATTGCTATTGAAGTTGTTAGGAACCTCGTTCAAATAAGGAAGTAATTTTCATTCGTTGTAGCAGTGGATGCATGTCGCTGGAGTTACGTCTGTGCTATAGTGTGACTTCGTTCGTTGCAGGTGCTCGTTACATGTGCGTAACCATCTCTCTTCGTGCTAAGTGTTTCTTGGCTGAGGTAAACAAGAACTGGTCCTCGGAAAATAGTTTTGTTGAACCAACTGATTATTAAGAATGAAGGCAACAAGAAAATTTGACCTTTCAGGTTCTCGAGGTCATATTTTGCTTCGATTATGACGGAGAACAGAATAAAAAAGTTTGAGTTAAATGACGCGAAAAGAACGTCTAAGAATATTTCAGGGAGCGCATTATATTCAGGACGTCATTAAAATTATTTTCTCGATTGTATTATAACAGAAAATGTGCATCGTTTGCGAGAAAAATCGAAATGTTCGTGAAAATAGTAGTCCGTTGGTATCGTTGAAATTTTAACAGACATCGTTGTTCAAAAATACGCTTGGTCATAAAAATGTGAAAAGAATAAAATGTGCGTGAATATAGATAAAACTTATTGTTCTCTTTTTATTATTATTATTATTATTTAGGCTGCGACAGAAAAAATATTTTTTTCTTTCGAGGTGGTTTGTTTACATTAGTTGTCCACGAGTAGTAAGAAAAAAAGATGGCGGACGATAGATAATTGACGCACGTGTGTTTAGACATAACATTGAAAATGCAACGAAAAAGTTTTTTCTCCCTTTTTTTTTTAAATTGTGTTTTTTGTTTTGTTTTTTCTTTCTTTTTTGAGTATATTTCGCTGATTATTCAACGATATAATGGTATGTTTCATTGTGACAGTGAGAATGTTTTAAAAATGTTTTTGGAACGTTGATTGTTAAGCTTTTATGAGAATGTTTGTTAAGTCACCATTTTGAAAAAAATCACGTCGGGGTCACCAATCTGTTGGGGGTAGGACGGTCTGTCATGTGTTAGACGATCCCGTCCTCATGTATATGATGTTGACTGTATATATTTAATGGTAGAGGAATTGAAAAGACAAAAGGTCGCATAATGAAGATGAAAATATACCGTTATATATCAACGAAACAAATGCAATTTATTTGCATAAATATATACAGGAAAGAGTAATAGAAAGAATCAGAGTTCATGAAAGATAAGTAACGTTACTTGCGGTTGACTGGCTAGTCAGGACGCGGTGGTAGCTCATGGCTCCACCGGAGCGGTGTCTGTCACATGTTGACTGTTTGAGTGTTCAGCAGAAAAGAGGGTGAAATATGAGAAACAGGAAGTGACGTAGGTAGGTCGCTCTTCTGAGTTAAACGGCGACAATCGAGTTAGGCTAAGAGTGTTCAACTCCCACAAGTTAAGGACCGAAAGCTAAGCCCTTCTCCAGAGGCACGTGCAATGTATGTGATTTTGTAATAGCTTGGAAAGAAGAGCCATTGGTTAGTTTTCAGGGGAGATAATCATAACTTACTGAACACAGTATAAATACACATTAGGATATACAGAGTTTTGAGTAGAGTTTAGGAGTATAAAAATTTTGGATAATGTTTATCATACAAAACAGACACAGCCAGTGGTCTTGGAGGCAAAGTATCTATTGGATATAATTGGATAAACGTAGCATGCTACCAACGCCATTTGCTCAGTTTTGAGAGAAACAATTAATAAATAGGGAGTCGTGGTTTGTTATTTAGTCAGGAATTCAGACCAGGCACAAGGAATAAGTGTGGTCTTGGAGGCAATGGTCAGAGTTTATCTACTCATTTACAATATAAGTTTACAAACTGTAGAATTTGGTGGTGTCACGAGCTTTGAGAAAGTTGTCAACTATGACCGAGGAGGCCCCCTCCCTAGTGTTTCGACACAGTGACATAGATTAAAAACATAGGCTTTATAATTAGGCCAATGCTCACCCAGAGTAAGTGACCTGACAAAATCTACAGATCCATCGCTAAAAAGGAAGTAGCTGCGTGCCAGAGGTCAATACCAGGGTTTTTTTTAGCACCCTCACATGGCTGGAAAGAAATTAAGTATCATACTTAAATAAAGTTTTGCCTTCATTTAAATAAATAAGCATAAAATATTTAGAGATTTCCCTCTTATTATAGGCAGAAATGATACTATCACTTTAGCATGGTGAAAAGACTATTCAGTTTTTTTAGGGGTTTGTTTTAAAATAATAAGTGAAGGAAAGATGGTTAAATACATGCAAAAAAAAAAAAAAAAAATGTAGAAAAATAAGATAAATACATGCAAAAAAAATGTTAAATTTAATTTAAGGCTTTACACTTAATTACTCGTCTTATAAACATGTGGTCACCCTTTGCTGCTTACATTTAAATGGCGCTAGTGATGCCAACCGACTTAGAAATGGCATTGAAGGTGTGGGGGGGGGCTTAGGCATTAGGTGTTCTTTAGGGCTACACAGTAAAAAGTGTTTTCTTTCCTTCTTTAGAAAAAAGGAAATAGAACCATGTCAATTTCTGATATTTTAAATATGATGAATGCTGAAAAATTTTTATGTCTTCAAATTTTGATTATACATAAATAACTTAATCAGGCATAAAAATAAAATCAAAGTTCCGGGTAGAGGTGGAAGGCTGGAAGAGAGTTTTAGAGCAAACGCATAGTGTGAATTGAGGAAAAAATGTAAGTAGTACTATTTACCAGTCAGGAAATAGAGTTTGGAATAGGTGCTTTTTTTTTTTCTGTCCACGAGAGATGACCACAGTAAGCGACAGATGACAAAATTCAGATTCTTTTATTTCAAACGAAGTTCATATTTAAATTATCCTTTTTTAAATGAATATATGTATACATAGACTTAGCCCAATGCAAAAGCAATGAAATCTTAATCTATTGCCTGGAGAAAATAGTTTTAATTTAATAAAGCTCTATCTTTGATAATGATAATCTTTTTGTTTCCTGTACAGCTTCATAGTTATTTCCCCTGTTTTCCTCATTTATGGTGAGCTATTCTGATGGTTAAATGATTCGGGTCGTCCTTTAGAAATGTGTCTTGATACTGGTTGATAGTTGATAGTCAGTTGAACTCTAAGATCAGTCACCTGTCTACTACATTGTGTTTTTAACCTCTGATAATGATCAGACATACACTGGAATATTGAACTGATGGACAAATTGAATTCGTGATTGGGTTACGAATAATCTTAACAAAAAAAACTCTTGGTTAATAATTTACATCAGCAACAATACAAATAAAAATTCCTTCTCGTGCCCTCAACAAATGACGCTTGAACTAGATAATCTTAATAACCAAAATGAGTGGTTTGGCACAAGGTCTGCATTTAGGAGTCTCTTGGAATGGTGCAGATTTCAGCAGTACTGCAATTAATTTCTGATAAGACTGAAAAAGTGACTGCTTATATTGAGAACATCTTTATTCAATTCTCTACAAACTACCACCTCTAACCCTCGAATTCTTATTGTCTCTTTGCAATTTTGCATTTTCAGGATTTTTGTTTGTAGTCTAAAGTTTTTTTAATTTTTTTGACTCCGACCTGCCTTAATTCTTCATCTATATAATCTTTTTTGCGTCAGCATCGGTGTCTCCTGTGACAAATTAATTTTGATTTTAAGTGTAAACAAGTAGATTGGTTTCAAAATTTTTTTATTAATTTCTTATTGTTTCTGCCCAGTTTGTTACTAATTAGTTTTTTCTCACTATTTTTTTTTTACTATTAAGCCATCACATATCAAGACCAGAAGCCAAGGCTTAATAAGACAGAAATTATTGTCAGTTGAAAGATGAGGAATACTATGGGAGTACTAACAATGATCAGTGGTATGATCTGCATTTGATTAATTATGTGGCAGTTTATGATAAGAATTTGTTGACACAGGATTTCATCCAAATCCTCTTAACTTGCATCCAATTTTCATTTCGCCCATTGCACAAGTGTTGCATCAATGTATTGCCACACTATGGCAAAGGTAATACAGAATGTGACTTACACAAGCGATGGCGCATCTGTCGAGTGCTGGAATCAAAGAAGGCAAGACAAAAGGATAAACTTTTGTATGTAGGTGGCTCGTTAATATACATTATCATCACATGCATTGCATGTGATGATAGTGACGGCTGTGAAAAGGACAAATCGACAGACAAGAGAGAGAATGGATGGTGAAAATTGCAGTTGAAGTCAGGAGTTGGCAAGAAGTCTGAACAAAAATTTATTTTAATTTTTTTTTTTTTTACTCATACTCTTTGCATTCTCTGATGGCAATTTTGGATACTGCATGATTAAGTATGTTTTATATTGACTTTGACAATGTACAGACAATTCATTCTGAGTAACAGTCGTTATCTGATGGTGATCAATGAGATATCCTTAGATGATTGTGCCTCTGAATTTTACAGATAAGAAATGATAATTTGTATTATTCAGACTGTTTTCATCTTGAGTGTTATTCTTACGTTTCGACTGATGTAATCTACAACCTTCTTTAGGTGTACCTTGCTAAACTCAGGAATCTGCACAAAATTTTAAACAGAACTTATTATTTACTCCACAAGAGTAGCATGCTCTCTTTCTGTCAGCCATGATTGGGTAAAAGTCTTAAATAATTCACAATTGTACCCTTAGTATCGGAAGATTGAACCTTAGAAGAGTGTCACTTGACAATATAGTTGCTTGGAATAAACATCTTCTGCATGGCATCCATAAATTGGTTCATGTTTTTTGGGTTGATTTACTGCACAGAGTGACAGTCCTTGGCCAATTCATTTGGCCCTGAGCACTTGTGCACAGTCAGAATCTGTGAACGAATGTAGTACATTTTTCATTGCAATGCCACATTTATTCCTTTTATGATAGATTGATGTGTTCAGTATCCTTCTTGGAATGCAGTCAGCATGAATTTTCCACAACTGTACCATTATGATCAAAGGATAATGTCATTGCAAGGGAACTCACATTGATCCAGACTTCAAAATTATTTCCATCAATGCACAAATTACTGTGTGTAAAATCGTCTTGACAGACCCTGGTAATAAATTCCATTATCATGCATTTGCTGAAAATCTTTACTAATTTAATAATTAATAATAATAAATTAATAATTAATAACTAGCGGGACTTGTGGAAATTTCAAATGTAATATATTGATGTTGGCATTCTGCAGATGTTTAGTGTAAATGGAAATGCTGATATAGCTTTTTTGTTAAAACTGCAAAAGTATTTGTCTAAGCTAACACGAAGGCCCAGCAAAGCCTGGTCGTAAAGTAGGCTTAAATATATTTTAATTCTTGCAGATTCCATATATATTATTGCAGAGTTAATGTTCTATTTTTATATATTATAAAGTTTTTATCGATTTTTATATATTATAAAGTTGCAATTTCAAAAATAAAAAAATATATCCATATGACTTGGGTGCATTAGCTTGAATCGAAACCGAAATAAAAACTTATGAAAAACATATATATATATATATATATATATATATAACTTGAGTTCTTTCAGTCATCGTCAAAACCGAAACCAAAACTTATGAAGAATTCTTGGCAAAATTATGACAAAAAAATGGAAGTACATAATTAAACGACCCAGATATAAGTATGACACAGAAAATAACACACGCTATCATATTAATATATAGATAATTTAATAATTAATATTAATTAATAAATAATTTGATGCCTGCATTCAATCTTGAAAGACAAAGGATACTCCCTGTAGGGGCAGCTGCGCAAGTAATTGTGTGGCAAGGGTTACGCAATCTCCTACACCTCTCCTGAATCGGCACTGCTTGAGTCCAGTGGCAAGTCCAGGATAACTGGAAACAATGCCGAGATAAGCGGAGAGCACATACAGCACCTGGAAGTTCCAAATGGTCACCCATCTCGTACTGGTCAGGCTCATCATTGGATGTTACAGTTGTTGCTATAGCTACACATTACCTGGCACAGCTTGAATATGTGTTTTTTTTTTTTTTATACCACTTGGATATATGTCCTTGGCAATCAGTCCAACAATAATTGTGTTGCTGTCAAACTGAAGAATGTTTCTATTCAATCCAAGGCGATCCACACTCCCAGGCTTTATTTTTTCCAAAAATAAATTTATTGCTAATTGTCTAAGGCATCCCTGCCGGGAAACACCAATAGGGTTGGTCAGACATATTTTGCAGTTCACCAAGTCTGCTGACCTTGTGTCTAACGTTCTTTAAGAAATGTTAATAAACACAGGTTTTGTTGCAATATTTTTGTTATCATTATGAGGATAGATATTTACTTGCTTCACACCAAAGCAAGATGTGACACAAGGTTGGAAGGTGGGGAGTGTCAAGTTAGCACATTCAAAAAAAGGAGCACTCTGACCTAACAAAAATTGCCAGGACAGTATTCAGATGGTCATTTTCAACGATGATATTGCACACACACACATCTAGAGCCTAACTCATATGTGTTGGAGTTTGTGTTTTGTGTATTTTTTCTTGTGTTTATTTTTTATCCATGTGCATCTGAGTGCGCGCCCCCCCCCTTGACAGTCGCCGATGTGAGAGACAATGACGCAGCTAGAACTGGAAAAAGAGAAAATGAAGGAGAAGAAAACTAAGATAACAGCATTGATGTCGACGATTGTCGTCAAGCGGGGAGGAAGGTGACGTAGGCACACAGTAGCTAAACACCATGCCAAAATTGCATTTAACAGTACAAGTTCATACTAAATCAGAATTTTTAATTACACAATTTCCCAATAAAATATTTAATTTAAAAAGATTGCAGATCACGTTCCAATTACTCAGATGTTCTCAAAATTTTTATCTGATTTTCTTTGCAATCATTTACTCTCTTCTCAAAACATATTATGACATGGTACCCTCTACCACTACCACAATAAAAGATTCTCCTTCCTATGATCGTCACCCTCTCCAACACCCAAATAAATTCACGAATGCCTTTTTATTTATCTATTCAGCATTGCCCAGCAATGTTTGCACTTGCAGTTTCTTTTGCATTTTTCTTTTCAAAAAATATTTTTGTCCCAAACTAAAAGCCAAGTACGTCCAAGGATGGAATACTGTTGCCATATCTGGGCAGGAGCTGCTAAAAACAGCCTATCCTGCCTTGACAGAGTACAAAATAGACTTCGTGGCTTAGTGGGGGATGCCCTTTTCTCTACCCTGCAACCTCTCTCCCACAGAAGAGACGTTGCGAGCCTATCCTTGTTTTATCGTTATTTCCATGGCAGGTGCTCATCTGAACTCCAATCTCTGGTCCCTCCTCGCCAATCTTTCACGAAAAACACCTGTCTAGCTGAATCCACTGTGAAAAATTTTCCCCACTCTATATCTGTGCCTAAATCAAAACGTGGATTCCATGAACAAAGGTTCTTTCTTAGAACTGCACACCTGTGGAACTCTGTTCCGTCTGCCTGCTTCCCACCGGACTACAACTTGGATGTCTTCAAGTCCAGCGTTAACAAATTCTTAATGAACCGCCCCCCTTAAGTAAACACTTCATCAAATCTCCACACTAACGTAATGTACTTGCAATAACCCTTATCCATGAGTGGCTTCTTGATATAAAAAAAAAAAAAAAAAAAAAAAATAGATTGTAAATTGTCCCCTGGACGACGATAAACTATGACCATTTTTTTTCTTGTCTCCCTAATCAAATTAACAAACTAAAAATATCTAACGGAATGTTTCAAGTTTTTGTTTAACAAAAAGAAAAGTGATTTTTCTTCCTTCTTCAGAAAACCCTAAAAAAAAAAAAAAAAAAAAAAAAATATATGTATATAGATAAGGATGTATATTAGGCACCACCAAAAATGGCCGAAAAATCAAGTTGTTGTTTTTTAAAACGAAATTACATTTATTAAAATCCATTATTTCTGAGTAACTTTTTTTTTCCAGAAAGATAAAACCCTGAATTTTATCATATAGAAAGCAGAATAATGCAAAAATTTTTCTACTATTTTTAATTAAATTTTAAATGTTAAATTTTCCTCAAAAGTTAACAATTGGCATTTTTTGTTTTGCATAATAAAACGTATATAAATAGTTAAAAAAAAAAAAAAAAAAAGGTTTTTGAAAGAATTAATTTGTTTATTTCTTGTCTAACTAAGATTTAGGGTGATTTTCTATGAGAATATGCAAAAATATTATAATATAAGTACCTGGATTTCAAATAATTCCACTTATTCATATAGGCAACCAGTTACTTCGAGTCGATTTGATTACTGTTTACATTTGTACTTGATAAAAAGCAAACTACGGAAGGCCAAAAAGCAAAAAAAAACAAACTTATTTTTCAGTGACGAAAATTTCAATGTATTATTAACGCTGAGGCTGACCATTTGTATGAGTTTGGTTTTTAATGTGTATGTGGGCCAGGCTCTCCAAAATGGGGAGGGGGCAATTTAAAGCAGAATAAAAAAAATTATTTCAGCGCGTTTGGTCCACCGTAGTCGAAAGGCGGCAAACGTTTCCAAACTTGATCGAAAAAATAATGATATTTTTAACACAAAGGGCACAATATTTATCGATTTTTTTTTTGTATCGATTCTTCAAAGCATGCCCTGTTTAATAATGGTCATGCATTATTCGGCTCGCTAAAAAGAAATTGTTAATTTATTTATCAAAGATTTTAAAATGGCTTTTTTCGTATAAATATTAAACAAAAATTTTTTTTGTTTTGCTTAACCTTTTTTGTATCAATGTTCCTTAAATGGAACATGGTTTTCAACATACTATAGAAATTGTAATTTTGCTTTAAATTCAATTTTTATAAGTTATTTCTATTAAAGTAGCTTCATTTTACTCCAGATTTATGAAAACTTTTATAAATTATTCTTATAGTTAAAATAAATGGAATTTAAAATAGAGCTATAATCACTGTTTTTCTTGATGAGAATTGGAAGGCCTGAAATAACCATAAAGCAACCTGAGATAAGTTTTTGATCAAGAGGATATCCTTCAGCAGCAATCAAGGTTTGTATGTATGCTGTTAAAAATATAATACACCTAACAAAAAATTTGATAGGAGAAAAATAAAAAAAATGTTCCATTTATAAAACATTGGGAGGTTACTGCTCCAAAGGTAGCAACATATATATTGTATTGTTTTATATATCTGTACGTTTTATAAGGTATGCACTAAATATTTTAAAAATTATAGATATAAATTTTATATTTCTGACAATATTCATCCTATTTTTCATAGATGGATCCTCATAAATTTTATGGAAGAAAGACGACAAGAGTTTCTACACTTGCTGAAGCTCGTGAGGTAATTGAGCAATCATCAGATCCTGCAGCCATTGTTGTGCTACCTCCTACTGTAGGAGATGCAGCAGATCAAGAAAGTGATATGGAGGAAATTCCCGAAGACCTGGAAGTTGAGTATGAGCCGGCTGGAGAAATTGAAATAGAAGAAAATACGGAAAGCGAGTCTGATCACGAAATCCTGCCACTTCAAAAAAAAGGAAACAGAATAGTAACATTGTTTGGAAGAAGAGTGCTATATTTAGCAACCCAATGCAAGTTGGAAATGCCGTTATAGATCAGAAGCTTGAAAAACTTGAAGGAATGACACCTTATGAAATTTGGAAGCTAATATTTTCTACGGAAATGTTGCAACATATAGTTTTTCAAACTAACCTGTATGCTAATAGGGATAAAAACGTTGAAAAATTCATAATATTAGAACATGAAATGGAACAATTTTTAGGGATCATCTTGTTATCAGGATATCATCTTGTACCACCAGAGAAGCTGTATTGGTCAACCCAGTCTGATTTTCCTGTAGAAATTGTTGCTAAAACTATGAGTAGAAACAGGTATCTTGAAATAAAAAATTACTCACACTTTGCTGATAATCTGAAGCTTACTGCAGGTAATAAAATGAGTAAAATTTCACCATTATATGATATGATGAATGAAAATCTTGTGCAATTTGGTGTTTTTCACAAACTGCTCAGTATAGATGAGTCAATGGTTCCATATTATGGACGTCACAGTGCTAAAATGTTCATCAGAGGGAAGCCAATAGGTTTCGGATATAAAATCTGGTGTATTTGCGGCAATGATGACTTTCTTTATCATATGAAAGTCTACCAGGGAGAGGAGGATAACCCTGAAAACTTGCCCCTTGGTACTAGGGTAATCAACGGCATGGTAGATGTTATAATGTCGAATACGGATATTACTTGCCACGAATTGTACTTTGATAACTTTTTTACAAGCTACAACCTACTGTCCGAACTAGGTGATAAAAGTGTTAGAGCAACTGGAACAGTAAGAGAAACAAGAACATCTAATGCAACGAAAAAGCTCATCTGCAGCAAAATTCTCAAGAAAAAGGAAAGAGGAGCTTTTGATTATTGTTCTGATGGAAAAGTTTATGTTGCAAAATGGCATGACAACTCAATTGTAACAATCGCAAGCAATTGGGAAAACCATAAGCCTGTTCATAAGGTAAGCCGTCGTGTTAAAGGGGGAGAAAAGCAGGTTCCGCAGCCGCAATCCCGTACACTCTTACAATAAAGGAATGGGTGGTGTCGACCTAATGGATAGACTAGCTGAATCTTATCGACCTAGTATACGGGGTAAAAAGTGGTACTGGCCACTCTTCATCAATGTAATAAATTTGTCAGTGATAGCAACATGGAGGCTTCACTGCAAAACCGATCAAAAATACTATCTCATTTGGAATTTCACAGTCAAATCACACTGTGTTTGCTAAAGGCAGGACCACAACGTGGAAGAATATCTATGTCGGCTGGAACATTGCCCGCCAATGTAAGATTTGATGGAATGGATCATACATTAGGGTCCACAACACAAGGGAGATGCAAAGTGTGCAGCAAAAATACTAAAAATATGTGCAGAAAGTGTAATATTCGGTTACATGTGGAGAGGGAAAATTGTGTTTTGAAAAATATCATGAGAAACAATGAAAACATATAAAATAAACACTTCTTTTCTTATATTTTAGATCTAGTATATTATACATGGAATTTTATTTTATAGCTTTATAAGAGATCACTTATTTTACAAAGGAATAAATTGTCAGAATTTCAATGTCGTTCACCTGTAACCTCCCAATGTTCCTTAAATGGAACACACAATAAAATAAAAAATTGATATCGTATAAAGTTCAAATTTTATATATAAAGTCATTAAGCTATGGTGAACTCATATTTTAAAAATGAACGAAATCGTAAAGCAAATGCTATGGTCGGTCCAATAAAGGTTAACTTAAATTAATTATTTTACTTAACATATTCAGCAAAAAAAATATATAAATGTGAAAAATAAGTACACTGTTATAAAGTTCATTCTTCTCTTAATAATCGCTGAAAATTTCGTATTGATTGGATAATTACCTGATTTTTGGTAGATTTTTAAAAAGACGGTCCATCAAAAAGTACTTACCTGCCCCCCCCCCAGTTTTAGCGGTGCCTAATGTATATATATTTAAACAATTGAAAACGTCATGGCTTCCTATTACAACATACACATTTTGTATGAAGTATGTATTTCTGTATGTATTTGTATATATACTTAAAAAGTATGTATATCTGTATAAATTTGTATATATATTTAAAAAGTATGTACATTTGTATGTATATTTGAAAAGTATGTACATCTGTATGTATATTTGAAAAGTATGTACATCTGTATGTATATTTGAAAAGTATATACATCTGTATGTATTTGTATGTATATTTGAAAAATGTGTATATATGTACATATTAGTACTGTATGTCGATGACTATATATATTTAAAAAAAGAATCTTAAACAATTGGATTAAAAATGGCTTCTTTTTACACACACATTACACTAATATATTTAAATATTAGTTTGTCTGGCCAGTGAAAATAAAGATAAATTCCAAAAATAAATTTAAAAAAAAAGGGAGGTGCAGGGGAAAAATAATTTTTTTTCCTCATTTTTACACTATTAAATCAAATTGAGTATGTAATGACTTTTTCAGTATATCAAAAAAGGGAGGGGGTAAAATGTTTTTGATGGATAATGAGGGTATAGCTACAAGAATTTGGACGAATTTATTTATAACTACACATTAGGACAATCAACCAATGAGAAGCCTCCGACCTCATAAAAATATCGAATTTTGGATTCAAGTCAGTTCGCTACCAGTCTCCGTCTTGACATGATTGAACCACTGCTGATCTGAACTACATTGATTCTTTGCCAATCAGATTTATTACCACCATCTTTGTTCAACACTTAACAAAATTAATTCCTTGGGGTAGAAATGGCAAATAATCCATGAGGGTAGGGTGGGGGGTATCAAATTTCATTAATGTTTCATCTGTACATTTCTTTCCAGTTTAAAAAAAAGACATTAAATTCACACACTGATTTATTGTGCATGTTTATCACCCAAGGCTAATTTGACCTCTAATAGTTATGAAAATGTATATCACAACTAAGCTACACAGAAATGTGTGTTTCATTCCTATAAAGACTCGACAAGCTAAAATTCATTTTAGCCTGACAAGTTCTTACATGAATGAAACATGAAAAATCCTGCAATGAGCTCAGTAGAATGAAAAGTTGAAGAGGTAAATGTTTTAGTTTAAATTTCATATATTCGTGTCCACTTCATTTTCATACATTTTTTTTTTTTTTTACTTTAAAAGTAACCAGAAAAATTTTTTTTTTTAAACCTTTGAAGGAACCAAGTTTAAAATAATACATGCTTTCCTGCAGTTTGTACTGAAATGGTAAGCATAATCTCAGTAAAGATTCATTCCTTTATTGTTATCAAGAATTAAACACGATTTTTAATGTTATCATAAAGTAAACATTTTTTTTCAAGCAGAAATTTAAGCATTAGTTTTATCTACTCAGGGATCAGGGGGAGAGGGGATCTTAGTTTTAAGAGTGCTCTGGAGGCTTTAATTTCATGTGTGTTTAAACACAGTGTCACCTGGGATAAAGAACTGTCTTCTCATTGTTTCCATAGTGCTTAATACCCAGCATAGAGCAAAGTGTGTGTGTGTGGAGGGGGGGGTGATTTTAGCAGTGTTTTGAAAGCACAAATGTTACACGCACTATTTAACATCTGTATTAATCGAAAGCAGACTGTATAGGATGTGGACAACATAAGTAGCTACTATGATTAGATGCATCCTAAGTGGGAAGTTATGCAGCAAGATGTCTACATTACATTTAAATTTCTACCAATCTGAAATGCGTTGAAGCAGGTCAGGTCGGACATGTCCTCTGACATTGATGGTTTGCACTATGATGTATGAAATTCTTTTTTTTGGCCAATTAACTTTGGTTTTCTAACTTCCTTACTCCTCCCACATCTCTCATCATCCCTCAGCCCCCTACCTTTCTTGAATCTCTTATGCGACTCAAGAACTGATGCACGATTCATGCAAGATGGTCCAAAAGCAGTCTGAAGCATTCTATACATTTCTATAGCTTTTTACAAGTTTAAAACAGAATTTTATTGCATATCATTCTTCTAAAGTGTCCTCACATCCAGATTGCATTTTTGAAATTCACAAGTTGTGACAATCAGGCTTTAGTAGGGTGTATTCCAATTCCTGCTGTAGCTGTTCATTTGAACCCAAAATCATAAAAATTGGTCAGTCATCTCATAAGATGAATAGCAATAACATACTGAATTTTCAAGAGTCTACGAAAAATGATAGCTGAATGCTAAATCTTTCAATTCCTTTCTGACCTTTTCTTCCATCCCCTTCCTGAAGAAGTCGTTGTCTCCTAACTTGGACGTCAAAGGCTCTGTTGATCCTGGCCTTTATTGCAGCTGGATCAAACTCCGATTATTTGACAGCATTAGATCACCAATCATGTGTATTTTTTTCTGAATATCAAGTCTTTCGATTGTTTCCTGATCTTTTTTACCATCCTCCTGTTAACGCTAAGGAAATCTGAAATCTCCTCATGTTATTTCGGTGCTGATTTTATGTGATATAACATTGTGTGAAAATTTTAATTAAATATTACCATGTTTGAAAAATGGTTTCACCTATCAAGGTTCAAAATTTGTTCAAGACTTTTGGAAAAAAAAATAAACTAGAAGAATTAATTCCAAACTTGTCATGAACATTGTCTTGTGGTTTTCTCTGACGTTCCCTCGCAGTCGAATCTCGAATCTTCCAATTCTTTTCTCACCATTTTATCATATTGATTTTGTTATTGATTATCAATTATTTTTTATATGGATCAGATGATTATTGTTGGCATTCGTTTCCATGATATCTTTATAGTTAGAATTCTTTTTAGAAAGACAGTACTTACAGAAGGGACCATGTGAAGGTTGCCAACATCTCTAAGTGAAGTGTTTCTCTGGAATGAACTGGAGTGGAACTTAGCAAACTCAGGTTGTTATTCTATGTCACTAACCACTTAGCTAACATCACCTCCCAGCTGATGCTGAAGTAGTCAGAATTCTTTTTACTTATCCTTCCAGCAAAGATTTCAAGAACTATTTCTTTTGCACAAATATGAAAATTCAAAACTTTTCATTATTATTCTGGAAAAATAAAAATAAAAAAGCTGATATTAAAAGTAAAAAGTTAATATGCATACAATTCACCATTGAAAATTGCAAGTAAATATTCATGCCGTGTATGTGTAAAATTATTATTAGTTTGTTCAATTTATTATTCAGAAAATGTTCCTATTTACTTGTCTTCCCATGAGGGAAAAGTTAGGCACAAAGTCAGTTTTCAATGTGGGAAAACTCTGACTTATCAAAGAAGGGTCACTCTGGATTAGAACAAAAACAAAACTGCCTCAGTTTAGAAGGACTTCTAGCCGAGGACAGAAAAGACTAAGTGAAATATCAGAACAGATACTTACTCCTAGCTAAAAGGCCAAGGAGGTGTTGTCTTCCGGAGTTTTTTTTTTTTTTTTTTTTTTTTCGGGGGGGGGGGGAGGGGGCTAAAATGTTAGTAAAACAAGATTACTTACTCTATTATTAATCCAAGGTTCAAGTGGTAAATCCTCCTAAACCCACTTCTTTAACCCTAAATCTGAATGGCAAATTGACCACCCCAACAAACTTTCTAAAACTTAATTTGTCCTTAGTCAATGTACTTAAGTGTAGCAGCAGAACTCCAGAACTGATTATTACAATAGTACATTAATAGAGGTAATAGTATAGGTTCGGCTTCAGATAGACACCAAATATTAAAGTGTTAACATTTGTATATCAAACAAAATTGTATTTAAAAAAGAAAAATTTAATTGTGGAATAAAACTTAAATATCTTTCAAAATTGTTTAACATTTTATTTGAAACAGTTTTTAGTTCTTATTCAGAATTCATCTTAATTAAAAAAAACAAAAAAAAACACACACACAAAAAAAACAAAAAACAAACAAAAAAAAAGTGCCTGTCATGGAACGAAGATGTTATATTCCAAAAATTATGTGAATTGATCAAGTAGAGTTTTTTTTTAACTAAGAAAATTAAATTTAACGATTTTTATCAATTAAATTTTTTTAATTATTTTGAATCCAAACAAATACATAAGTATACATCTATACTCTTATAAGTTTTTTTTTTTTTGTGTATTGATATTCATATTAAAAACCCTATTTTCTATTTATTTAAAAAGAAAATACAACTTTCTTATGAGTCATGGAATTACATTCATCTGCAAAAGATCTAGCTAATTTGCATATTCTTTTAAATATTCATTTTAATTAATTCCTGATTATTTTTTTTTTTTCGGTTTTCTTATAGAATGATCATCTTTAACTATTATGTGTAATTATATTCATGCAGATATTCTTCATGATTTATACTTGCATAGTATTTGTGTGAATAGGTTATAGTAAACACACACCTCTTTCTATATATATTAATGTATGTGTATATATATATTTGTTTTAAAAATTTTGCCTACCAAACTCCTCTGTCAGTTTTTGGTCTACAGACATGAAACTTAATATATAGGTTATTCGAACCCATGCAAAACTTAGCCAGGGAAAATTGGCTCAAAAGTATGAAAATTAAAAAAAGGGAATTTGCCAGGTGACGGTTGAATGACGACATTACGAATATGCATGCTTATGTAATAGCTATTGGTTCATGTTTTAATTTTTAGCCTTGCAGCAAACATGTCTTCATAGGTCAGGCATTAACATCAAAGGAAAAAGTAAATTGTAAGCTAAACGTTTTGGTTTCGATTCTCGGTGGTGGCACACAAGTCATTTTTTTTATTTTAACGTTTTAAATCATTACTATATATTGCGTCCAATATAATAATATGGAATCTGCATTAATCAAAATATTATATTTAAGAATATTTTATGTAATTTTAAGTGTAATCCTAAATAAACACCCTATTTTTTTTTAAAGATGCTGAATAGTACTGAGGAAGAGAAATGACAATCATTTCAAACAATTTGAACTGTTTCAATCTTTAAAGATGTGTTTAACCCTCTAGGGCCACCCGTGCCATATATGGCATGATCCTAATCAAGAAGATTAGAGCCAAAGGGGACAGATGTGACACATTTCATAACTTTCAAGTTTTTAAATGAATTCACTTTTTTTTTTTGTTCAGGTTCATGATTCTTGGTCCAATAAAATCTATAATTTCAAATTTCAGAATTTTTATTAATGTGCATTAATAAGTATTAATATGTTCAGGCCCTAGAGGGTTAAGGAGATTGTTTCGTGGTTGTCCAGAATTCCCTCTATATTAAAAAATAAAAATACAAAAAAATCTGTATTATATATGTATGTAGTTTATGATGAAACGAAACTATATTCGAAAAGTCAAGTCAATAAAGCAATTTTATTTTCATAAAGAAAATCATTTTTAAACGATTTTAAGCGATTAATGGGACATTGTAGGTATTACAAGGCTCTTGCAAGTTTGAATTATTGTGGAGTTATCTGCTATTGTTACTTCAAGATGACGATGCAAAACAGTCTCATTTTGCTTACTCATAAAATTTGATTTTTTAGTTATCAATAATACTACTTGATCAATTTATGTGATTTTGGAAGATGACATTTTCATTCTATTATGAGTACATGGATAATAGATTTTTTACTTTTCTTTTTTTAATATGGGGAAATTATGGACAAGAACCAATTGTTACAAAGAATTAAGAATCAAAGAGAAATAAAATTTATATTAACTTACAAGAATAAAATTTTTAACAAAAATAGATGTAATTAAAAAAAATGAAAACAATAATGTAACTTCAACAAAATTTGAATTAAAGCAGGATTTTTTTTTTTTTTTTGGCAATAAACAAAATTTTTTTAATGAAAACATAAAAATGAATAAACAGTAAAAAATGCTGAAACTTTACACGAGTGATGGGGCGATTCCAATATTTTTACCTGATTCCAATACAACTGCTGATTCCAATTCTTTTTAAATCTCTAAATAGCGTTTTTTTCTTTACTTTTCAGAATATCATCAAAATCCATGTAATATGTGCACATATTTTATTTATTTTATTTTTTATTCAATTTTCACCCCAAACAAGGCACAGTGCCACTTTGAAGTAGGGAGCTACTATCGGGGGCATAAGTTGCAGGGATATTATGAAGGAAGAGGAGTAGCAAGATATCAATTCACATTACACTTGAACTTCTGCATGTCAGTACAGTTGGGAAAGCAGAATCTCGGAAGGGAGTTCCAAAGTCTAGCAGTTCTGGGGAAGAAATTATTGGAGTAGAAGGTTTTCTTACACCTAGGGATCTCTGTGAAGGGGTGGGATTTAGCTGCTTGTCGGGGGTATTCACGTTGAGGGGGTACAAGTGCTTGTAGTCCGTCAGACCATTTACCATTAAAGTACTTGTAGAACAGGTAGACGGATGCAACATTTCATCGATGGGACAGAGGCTGAAGCCTAGATGACAGTTCAGGACCTATCAGGTTGGCAACTCTCTTTCGAATCCTGTCCAGGAGTGAGAGACAAGTAGCAGATGCACCAGCCCAAATGTGACAACAGTACTCCATACAGGGGCGAATGGTGGCCTTATAGAGGTACAGGATACTTTCAGGCGTAAGTAGTTTTCTAGCATGGTAGAGAGAGTCCACCTTCTTCGCAGCAGCCTTGGCAATGCTCTCAATGTATCTATTCAGTTTATGCTCACTGTAAACATTAGGCCGAGGAGTTTAAAGGAAGTACTTTCGGGTAATGTGTCCTTGGCCATTGCTATTAGTGGTAGAGAAGGGTTCTTGTAATTATTGAAGGAAACAAGCTTAGTCTTGGTAGCATTGAATGTGATCATCCATTTTTATCCCCATTCCACTACAGATTGGAGGTCATCCTCCAGTGTTTCTGTTATTTCCTTAGATATTTTCGCAAATGCAACAATACACCTATGGGTGTGGGTGTGAGGGTGTGTGTGTGTGTGTGTGTGTGTGTGTGTGTGTGTGTGTGTGTGTGTGTGTGTGTGTGTGTGTGTGAGAGGTGGGGGGGGATATTAGATGTTAGTTTTACAGGTACTTTTTTTTTTCTTTTTTTTTTTTTTACATGGAGTTCACCACTTATCAAGGCCCAATGGCCACTCAGGGATAAGGGTTATCATGTGTACAGTAATCAAAGGGATAGTGTAGCAATAGTATTGGAGAATTGGTAAGGTGTCATTACTTAGGGGGGGCGGTTCATCAGGAATTTGTTTGTGTTGGACTTGAAGACATCCAGGTTGAAGTCGGGAGGGAAACAGGCAAGCGGAACAGAGTTCCACAGGCGTGAAGTTCTAAGAAAGAAGCTTTCTTCATGGTATCTACGTTTTGATTTAGGCACATATAGGGAGTGGGGAAAATTATTGACGGTGGTTTCAGCTAGTCGAGTGTTTTTTGAGAAAGATTGGCGAGGGGGGACCAGAGAATGGAGCTCAGACGAGCACCTGCCATGGAAATAACGTTAGAACAATGACAGGCTCGCTACGTCTCTTCTGTGGGAAAGAGGTTGCAGAGTAGAGAAAAGGGCATCCCCCACCAAGCCACGGAGTCTATTTTGTACTCCGTCAAGGCAGGATAGGCTGTTTTTTGCAGCTCCCACCCAGATGTGGCAGCAGTATTCCATCCTTGAACGTACTTGGCTCTTATATAGATAGAGAATTGCATCATTAGTAAGATATCTTCTGGAGCGGTAGAAGGATCCCACCATTTTCCCAGCGACCTTGGCCACAGACTTGATGTATGTGTTCCATTTAAGATCAGGTGTAAAGGTCAAACCCAATCATTGAATATTTAACATTTTATCATTTGTACCAGTAATGGAAAAGCAAACAAAAGCAAACACATAAAAAAAACAATTAATAGAATCGTTTTTAGCATCGGAATATAAGCACAAAATTTTCTGATTCTGATACCTCCCAAAATTCCAATTTTTCTGATTTTGATTCAAATTAATCATCCCAGCTTTACCTACAAGGCCACCTGGTTTGGTTCGATGTACATCAGGCCGAATCAGAGTGGCTAATTAACTGTTTCAGCCAATGAAAGTTAAACTTGAATTAAATGATGGATGATTTTTCAACAAATATTTTAAGGGAATCTGCTCTGATGAACTCGCAGCACTTGTGCCCTCTTGATGTAGATACCTCAACTAACTCAAAGCAGCAAAATACCTCCCCTTCATTGTAGAGATCCCTAGGTACTGGAAAGCCTTCTACTCTAATAATTCTTTCCTCGGACTGCTAGACTTTAGAATTCCCTTCCAGATTTGTTTCTTTGGCTGTACTGACATGCAGAAGTTTAATGTGAACAGACATCTTGCTGATAAACTCCCTACATTACAGTAAAAATATTTAAAAGAATAAACGATTCAAATCCATTGTGAGAGTATTTTTTTATTTTTTTTACAAGGACATCAAATGAGTTTGCATTTGTTATGACATCAGCTAGAAAAAAAAAAAAAGGACGATGGTTATTAAGTGGGGTTCAGGGGGGAGGGGGGTAGATAGTCAGATAATTCCGACCCATTTCAATGCGTTCATTTTGAATAGACCGATCCATTGTATTTGATCTTCTGTGAGGAGCAGAAAACATAAGCTGTGTATAAATTTGAAAGACTTGCTTAAGGGTTTTATGATAAAAAAATTTGTCATCATGGTCAAGGAAGATAGATTAACATTCCCAAAAGGTTGACACTGACCAATGAGGAGATTTCCATTAGTTTTTGTTCGATAAACATAACACTACAAAATTAAACACATGGAAGACAAAAAAAAAAAATTGGCGTTTGTGTAGATTAGTGACCTTTTAAATCAATGCATTTCAGATGAAAATATTCTGTACTTACTTGTCATGTTGAAATTAATATAAATTCCAAAAAATGATCCGGTAGAAAAATAATTACAAGTAAAAATAGAATTTATCAAATTATTGAGTTTTATCGTATGTTTTTAATGTGGAAGAGTTGTGCAACCAATTCAGTATTAAACACTGACTTATCTTAAGGGTTTGCCATTTTTAAACACAGAATGTCAGAACATAATTGAAGATATTTTTTTATTAAAAATACATGTAGCACGTCTTCTGCGGGATTATTTTTTTGAACTTTTTGGAATTTAATTTCGACCTTACAACGTTAGTATGTAATGTTTTCACCTGAAATGCGTTAGTTTAAAAGATCACCAATCAATACAAGAAACACCGAAATTTTATCAAAATTGATTGCATTGAATTTGGATAATTTTCTGGTCCCCAAAATGTACTAAAAAAAATATGCCGACTTTTGATTGCGTTAGAAATCAAAATGTGTCATGAAAATAAAAATTGCGTAAAGAAATTTGTTTGGAGATGAAATTGCTTCTATTTTGGCATTTATAATTGCTTTTGATAGGCAATTTTATAATGAAATAACTGAATCTTAATTACAGATTTAAAAGCTCGGGATTAAACCAGCAATCACAAAGAAATTGTCCCCTCAACCCAGATTGTGATTTGAGACAAATTTTTTATCTTCAGAACAGAAAATTAAAAATTTTTTTTGGAAAGAAATTAATTTCAAATAAAAGACGATTATAAAATAAACTTTAAAAATTCATCTAGGTTCTGCTAAAACTTTATGTAATTATCTTGTTTGTTAGTGTGAACACTTTTCATCTGTATATAAACGTTTTAGATGGTGGGAGGAAGTGCAAATAACAAAGAAAGGAAAAGGATATGAGAAGTAGTGGGAGGAATGGAATGATTTGGTTGTTTTGGTTTTACAGCATATCAACCCCCTTTTGGATTATTTAATACCAAATCCAGTAATTTCGGAGAAAAGTTTAACACTTCCTGTTCTTTATATATTCAAATATTTATTTATGGAGTTTGGTTTTGTTTTGTTTATAGAGGAAAATTGTTATTTTTGTTTTTGGCTTTGCAGAACATGATTGAATTTTACAAAGCAAAAGGGAAAACAATAACATCAACGTTTGGTGTATTTTAGGCCAAGAAGTTAGTATCTTCAGACAGGCTGATCTGCTAACACAAGAGAGAATTGGAACGATGTAAATAAGTAAAAAGAAGAGAGGAAGAGGTCTGTTATGACATTACAAGAGTTTCATGAATATTTGAAATTTCTAAAATTTATTTAATTTTTGTGATTACTCTTTCTCCCTATCCCTTTTCTTTACATCATTCCGTTCCTCTCACTACTTCTCTTATCATTTGGTCTTTTATCTAAGTCAATCACCCTTCTTCCTAATACATCTAATACATTCATGTACAGATGAAAAGTGCGCACGGTGACAAGCAAACAAGGTAACAACACCAAGTGCTTCAGTAGTTAATATTTAATGATATACATAAATACTAATCCAATGAGTTACAAATGGTTTGATTCAGTTTTAAAGAGAATAGTTATACAAATTTTGTTTTTTAGTCCATTTTATATGTGATGTGAGGATGGCTTTGAGGGGTGGATTTTGGAAATTCTATCAAAAGAATTTTTTTTTTTTTTTTTTTTTAACTTTTTGCTTCCCCTTAAAACAATGTGATGCAAGAAATACGGTGTTGATTCAGAACCTGACCTAAAATCATGTCCGCATTTTATGCCAGTTTACTGTAAACTGCTGGGAAAAGCTGATGCAGCTAGCCAATCAACTGTCAGTAGACAATGATTTTGTTAACAGGAAAAAAATACTTAACTGATACTATTTTTGAAAAAAAAAAAAAAAGTTTTTGATCATAGTTTTCCATGAAAAAGAAATTTATGTCATTAAAAAAAAAAAAAAAAAGTATATAGTCACAGTTTAGACACTTTCATCTATTAACTATCATTTGACATGCCTTTCAACCAGATAAACCAATATAGTTACCTCGATCAACATATAAACCTCAATTCCAATAGCCCGGTCGTATTTGACATAGTTGAACACACCACTAAGAGAAATTTACTTTTCCTGAGAAAAAATAAAAATACTTTTTTCGTATAATTAAACTAGCAGCAAGTTTTATCTTCTTGCATTAGTATTTGGTTTTTGGTATTTTTAATTTACCGTCTGATAGTGTTTGTGTCAGCTTTTTCTGGTAACTTTCTGGGTTATTTATCGTAAAATGACGGAAGATACTGACATAGTCTTAGGTCAGGTTCTGGATCAATACCAAAACACTATCTTTAGAAAAAAAAAGCTTGCTTAAGAGCAAAGGCATTTTGTTTTCAAAGCCTTTCAGTTATAAAAGGAAATTCATGTGAACTAGAAAATTAAATTTTTTTTATCCAAAAAATTAATTTTTTTTTGTTGAAAGATATTTTCTTTGTATAAAAATATTTTTTTCCTGAATTTAGATTAAAAATTGCATTTTGATAAAGACAGCCTTAAAAAGACTTAAAATCATCCGCAAATGAAAAAAAAAAAAAAAAAAAAAATGCAATGACATCCAATCATGGAAACCGATGTGTGGACTTTACTCTCTGGATTTGAGAGTAGCAATTGTTTTAGGTTTCCACCGACTGAACATTCTTTCTGTTGACAACCATCAGAGTATGAAATCCTGCTGGACTGAGATAAAAGTAGCACATGCATCGCTGTTTATGAAGCAGGCCATCATAAAAATGGACAGAAAATGATAGTTTTTGTATCAGGAATAAAAGAAGCATTTAGAAAACATTTAGAAAAATAATTTCTTTGTTAATGAAAAAAAGGTTTTCATTATAAAGTGTGTATAATGTCTCGCATAGAAGTGTAAGTGCCTGTGATAAACCCAAGGAGACCAATGATAATGATGCTGACATCTTTTGTCACAACAATCCAAGATAAATGTTCTCCTTCGGCTGAATATGTTAGGATTTCAATGAGAGGTGGAAAGATTAGAGCAAGTCCACTGCTGGCAAACGCTCCAATCAGAGTAATCAAAAGTTCCAAGTGCGGAACAAAAGCAGCGAGCCCACCTGAAATAAAAGGAAGAAATCAATAAAGAAAGAGATAAAGAATTGAAAAACGGTTTTTGGAAGCTATTTCAGAAAAATTCCCTGGAAAAAGATATTATCGTAGACTTTCAAATCGCTGGACTGATCACATCTGCAGCAATGTAAAGCTTTTGTTTCTAACCATGTAGAGCTATTCATACAGGGTGGAATGATAAAATTGTCGCCCTAGAAAAGACAGCATAATTCTATTTCCGTTTGATGAAAAATGGTTTTCTTTCTTTTTTTTTTTTTTTTTGTTGCAGACTATCTACTAGTTGGCCAGTTGTGTACAAATCCCAAGAGTAATAGGAGCCTTCTATCATGTCTGAAAGTGACACAATGTTTAATACACAAGATCAGAGATGCACAAGTCATGCTCTCTGCCGATCCAAGTTATTACAACAGGACCATTGCCAGCACCCTCAAAAATCATTGCTGAATTGTTACGAATAACAAGGATGTACCAAGGATGATGAAAACAAAATTTCCAGCCAAAGTTCTGGTCTTCTTTTTTATACAAAGGAGTCACCACTTATCAAAGTCCACAGGCCACTCAAGGATAAGGGTTAATGAGTGTACAGTAGTCAATGGGACCATATTGCAGTAATCATTAGCAGTGAAAACATGGCTAATCAGACCACTTAAGAGAACAGCTCATCAAGAACTTGTTTACGTTGGTCTTGAAGAGGGCCATATTGTAGTCAGCTGGAAAGCAGGAAAATGGAAGAGAGTTCCACAAGCATGCAGTTCTAAAAAAGAAGCTTTGTTTATAGAATCTACGTTTAGATTTAGGCACAGATAAAGAGTGGGGGAAATTATTGATAGTGGTTTCAGCTAGACAAGTGTTTTCCATGAAAGCTTGGCGAGGTAGGGGCCATAGATTGGAGCCAAGACAAGCATTCACCATGAAAATAATGATAAAGCAGAGACAGGCTCACAACGTCTTTTCTGTGGGAAAGAGGTTGCAGGAAAGAGAAAAGGGCATCCCCCATTAGGCTATGAAGTCTATTTTGAACTCGATCAAGGCAGGATAAGGTGCCTTCAATAGCAACATTACTCCATCCTTGGACATATACATACAAGTAGACAATTGCATCAGCAGTGAGATATCTACTAGAGCGGTAGACGGATTCCACCATTTTCCAGCACCCTTAGCAACTGATTTGATGTACATGTTCTATTTCAGATCAGGACTAAAAGTCAGACCCAGAAGCTTGTCAAAACATGGAGCCTCCTCAAGATGAGAGCCATTCATTTCAATTGATGCCAGACGGGGATCAGAAGGTTGATGATGTAAAGATAGAAACTTGGTTTTAGATGCATTAAAATTAACCAGCCACCTCTATCCCCATTGTACCACGTGCTCAAGATCAGAGAAGAGAGAATCAGAGAGAGAACTTGGTCATTTACAGTCTTTGAAGTCTTGCCACTTCATGGTAGTGTCATCAGCATAAATGTCTACAAATGATCTAAGGATGTGATTTGGGAGATCATTGATATAGATCAGGAAGAGAGTGGAGCGCAGGATGGGCCTCTGGGGGACTCCAGCATAAATACTGTAAGCTTCTGATTTCTGCCCATCAATCATTACTCTTACGAACACATCAGAGAGAAATAATTTAACTGAGAAGACATTTCCATCTTTAGTATAGCTGGAGATCTTTTTTTTTTTTTTTTTTACACAGTGATCACCACTTATCAAGGCCCGGAAGCCACTCAGGGATAAGGGTTATTGCAAGTACATCACGTTAGTGAGGAGATTTTATGAAGTGTTTAATTAGGGGGGCGGTTCATTAGGAATTTGTTAACATTAGACTTGAAGACATCCAAGTTGTAGTCCGGAGGGAAGCAGGCAGACGGAACAGAGTTCCACAGGCGTGCAGTTCTAAGAAAGAAGCTTTGCTCATGAAATCTGCATTTTGATTTAGGCACAGATATAGAGTGGGGGAAATTTTTCACAGTGGATTCAGCTAGACGGGTGTTTTTCGTGAAAGTTTATGCCATATCCTATCAAAAGCCTTTTATATATCAAGAGAAATTGCCCTAGAAAGGAAGCCTCTGCCGAGAGATTCACTAATCCTATGAGATAGGACCATTAGCACATCTGTTGTAGATCTTTGGTGTTTTTTTTAAGTGAGAGCCACATCATGCTACCTCACATCTTCGAAGTTGGCTTTGAAGTCAACACTAAAGTGTACCTGGATGTGTTGAAGAGCGTGGTGATCCCCTGGTGCAATCAGGTGGCCACTGGCAGACCCTGGGTGTGGCAGCAAGATTCAGTGCCAGCCCACAAGTTCAAAGAGACCCAGGCTTGACTTCAGAAGGAGTGCTATAACTTTGTATTCTTACCTCACTGCCCCCCCCCTCCTCCTCCAACCTGAACTTGCTGAACTACTTTATTTGGTCTGGACCGATATCAAAATGGTGATTGAGGCTGAAGGTGACTATATATGTCAGCTCTACTACATAATCAAGTTACCCGAATTGATTTTTTCAAGAAAAGTTTTAAAATAAAGCTGTAGTTTATCCATTTATTTATTATGGAATATTATCCTCATCTTCTAGGTGTTTCATAATGTTTCGGCCAACTATTCCTCTGGTTAACCACGGCGGGATAGGAATGTTGGAGCTTCTAACTGCATCCTCAGCAATTACTGCCTTCCATAGTTGTCGTCAAACCACCTGATGAAGACAAAGGAATAGTCGGCCAAAATGTCGTGAAACAACAACTAAAAAGTGAGGATAATAGTCTGCAATAAATAAATGAATAAATAATACAAATTATTCATCTCAATAAGAAATCCAGTTAATTAAATAATACAAATTATTCATCTCAATAAGAAATCCAGTTAATTAAATAATACAAATTATTCATCTCAATAAGAAATCCAGTTAATTAAATAATACAAATTATTCATCTCAATAAGAAATCCAGTTAATTAAATAATACAAATTATTCATCTCAATAAGAAATCCAGTTAATTAAATAATACAAATTATTCATCTCAATAAGAAATCCAGTTAATTAAATAATACAAATTATTCATCTCAATAAGAAATCCAGTTAATTAAATAATACAAATTATTCATCTCAATAAGAAATCCAGTTAATTAAATAATACAAATTATTCATCTCAATAAGAAATCCAGTTAATTAAATAATACAAATTATTCATCTCAATAAGAAATCCAGTTAATTGAATAATACAAATTATTCATCTCAATAAGAAATCCAGTTAATTAAATAATACAAATTATTCATCTCAATAAGAAATCCAGTTAATTAAATAATACAAATTATTCATCTCAATAAGAAATCCAGTTAATTAAATAATACAAATTATTCATCTCAATAAGAAATCCAGTTAATTAAATAATACAAATTATTCATCTCAATAAGAAATCCAGTTAATTAAATAATACAAATTATTCATCTCAATAAGAAATCCAGTTAATTAAATAATACAAATTATTCATCTCAATAAGAAATCCAGTTAATTAAATAATACAAATTATTCATCTCAATAAGAAATCCAGTTAATTAAATAATACAAATTATTCATCTCAATAAGAAATCCAGTTAATTAAATAATACAAATTATTCATCTCAATAAGAAATCCAGTTAATTAAATAATACAAATTATTCATCTCAATAAGAAATCCAGTTAATTAAATAATACAAATTATTCATCTCAATAAGAAATCCAGTTAATTAAATAATACAAATTATTCATCTCAATAAGAAATCCAGTTAATTAAATAATACAAATTATTCATCTCAATAAGAAATCCAGTTAATTAAATAATACAAATTATTCATCTCAATAAGAAATCCAGTTAATTAAATAATACAAATTATTCATCTCAATAAGAAATCCAGTTAATTAAATAATACAAATTATTCATCTCAAGAAATCCAGTTAATTAAATAATACAAATTATTCATCTCAATAAGAAATCCAGTTAATTAAATAATACAAATTATTCATCTCAATAAGAAATCCAGTTAATTAAATAATACAAATTATTCATCTCAATAAGAAATCCAGTTAATTAAATAATACAAATTATTCATCTCAATAAGAAATCCAGTTAATTAAATAATACAAATTATTCATCTCAATAAGAAATCCAGTTAATTAAATAATACAAATTATTCATCTCAATAAGAAATCCAGTTAATTAAATAATACAAATTATTCATCTCAATAAGAAATCCAGTTAATTAAATAATACAAATTATTCATCTCAATAAGAAATCCAGTTAATTAAATAATACAAATTATTCATCTCAATAAGAAATCCAGTTAATTAAATAATACAAATTATTCATCTCAATAAGAAATCCAGTTAATTAAATAATACAAATTATTCATCTCAATAAGAAATCCAGTTAATTAAATAATACAAATTATTCATCTCAATAAGAAATCCAGTTAATTAAATAATACAAATTATTCATCTCAATAAGAAATCCAGTTAATTAAATAATACAAATTATTCATCTCAATAAGAAATCCAGTTAATTAAATAATACAAATTATTCATCTCAATAAGAAATCCAGTTAATTAAATAATACACCTGTTGTTTTCTGTAGGTGACATCGTTTCACCCAATATTATTTAGATTCTTCAAACTACTGTTCTCATTTTGAGCGTAATTTTCCCAATGTTTCAGTCGATGTAACCTCTGACCTTCTTCAAGTGTATCTTGTCAAACTTGGGAATCTTTCTGTCGAACTGAGGAATCTGCACATAATTTCAAACAAAATTCTTTATTTAATCTACAGGTTTAGCATGTTCTCGTTCCCTCAGCAGACTAAGTAAATAGCAAATTTTTTTTTAGGATTAAACCTTTAACCTCAAGAAGACTATAATTTTACAACTGAATTTTACAAAATACTCTATCCACTATGCCATGGGTCCTTGCAGACAATTCCAGTATGAATTTAAGGAGTGCATTCTAGATGTACAATCTTAGTGCTTATAATTATATATCACTGCATATTATTACTTCATACACACACACACACACATACACATATATATATATATATATATATATATATATATATATATATATATATGAGAAAGAAGTGAACCATGATCGAATGTTAAAAAATAATACATAACTCGATTAAAAAACAATATATATATATATAATGTGTGTGTGTGTCTGTAGGTATTTAATTAGTAAGTAATTATGTCAGCCCCTTTAAGAAACGCGTTTCTTATCGTTGAATTTAGTCGGTCAATTTAGCTCTTATGCATAGATCATCACATAATGATTAGATCACGCTAACGTAAAAAAAAAAAACATAAAAAGAAAATTTAAAAATAAAACCTTTAAAAATAAGATGTTTAATTTCAACGTTATTTCATAACAGTAGCTGAATGGATGCGGTCATAGCTAATCAAGCTAGAGATGCCTTGTGTCACCAGCTTCAAATCTATCGACTGGTGTTTATATATATATATATATATAAATAAATACTTCATTTAATCACATAAATTAATATACGAAAATATAATTTCATGTGTAAATTCTCATGTGTAAAATATTTACTGAGACAGTGCTGAATACATAGGTAGAGCTAGGTACTAAGTTATAAAAATATATATGGCAATTAAACTACACAGAATATTTCGGCTTATGCCTGACAAATTCTCATGAGAATCAAACGCGGAATATTCTGTGTAGCTTAATTGACATATATATTTTTATAACTTACTACATACATACACACATATGACAATGTTTGAATTTGTCCAAATAATCTTGAAACAATTGTAACTAACAATGAAATACACTTTTTGTTGCTATCAACCCATTCTTTGAAGTCTTGGTTTTTTTGTTAAAACAGTAGATATATATATATATATATATATATATATATATATATATACCTTCAATGAATTGAGCTGATAAAATATATATGTTATAATCCGAGGTTGTTTTTTTCAGAGGTTACGTAACCAATGAAGTTTAATGAGGTTAATACAAGAATACCGAAGTAGAGCAGGGTATACTCTTTATTTGTTTTTACACAAGCAGTAATATATTGCTACACAGTCATAAGCATGTTTCAGTCAACTAGTTATCAGTAATCAGAGACTTCTTCAGGTGATACAGCTGATACGAAAGCAAAGTGTGTGTGTGTGTGTGTGTGTGTGTGTGTGTGTGTGTGTGTGTATATATATATATAAAATGTAAAGCTACTTTTGGCAAAACCACAAACAAAATGAGAGGATTTGATGTCCAGAAAGTGTGCGAAAGTCCTCAGATGGTTATGCATGAGGTAATTTGGATTAATAAATACTAAAAGAATATTTTTTTAATACCAACATACTTTATTTAAGAAAAACTACTCCGAAAAAGAAGCATTACAAAATAAAGACTAGTTTTCTAATATAGCGTATTAAAATTAATCTGGAATTACATAAACATTAATCAGAAGGGACTTTTCCATAATATACACTGGCAGGACTTCCACTAAACAGAAAGCGAAAGTCAAAATGAAATGAGTTTATTTAACCAAATTTGTTCTATCAAAGATAAATTTCACATATTCTTTCTTTATCCATGCCTAAATCAAAACGTAGATTCCATGAACAAAGCTTCTTTCTTAGAAGTGCACGACTGTGGAACTCTCTTCCATTTGCCTGTTTCCCATCTGACTACAATTTGGATGTCTTCAAGTCCAACATAAACAAATTCCTGATAAACTGCCCCTTTAAGTAAGACACTTTATCAAATCACAATTACGATATTATTCAATTGATTACTGTACATGCAATAACCCTTATCCCCGAGTGGCTTCCTGGCCTTGATAAGTGTGACTACCATGTAAAAAAAAAAAATAATAATTTGTCAACCAACCTGTCATTTTGTGTCAAAACTTTGGTTCGTAAATTCATTTTTGTAAGCATAAATTTTTAAATAGTCAATAGTTTCTATTCTAATAGAATCTTAACAGGTACTTCCACTCCACTTCGTCAGAGTGGACCCAGGAGTAGTGATAACTATGGAGCGACTCTACACTTCCCAAGGTTTTCAAATTGTGGCCTCATCACTAGATGCACTTTTATGTCATATCAGGAAATTATTTAGGTGAGACAGCTTAATAGGGTTAGGAAATAAGGCAGGCAGAGGAAAAAAAAAATGGGTGAAAGGGCTGGGAAAAATGGATTTCAAGGTGGTGTCGGGTAGGGTAGAAACAAATACCTTGCTCAAGAGTGTCCAAGGCAGTTTAGTGTTGTAGAGGAACAAATTCTATTTACTCCATAAGGTGTTGTGTTTTATGCCAATATAAATGGGTATAGGTTGTTATATACAAAAACTGCACATCTCCTTGAGAACTGAAACCCTGGCTAAAGAACTTTGTAGAAATTGTATAAGAGGATGCACAGTAGCATTATAAGTTTATGATGGCAATAAATGACTTGTAATATTGAGTAGAGAGTTCTTGTCAACAACTGGCAATCATTGTGGTCAGAAAGCTGTTTGTCTCTTTCACTGACACATAAAACATTGCTCAGTGGAAAGTGACATCTCTCGGAGTTATGACAGGAGTAGTCACAGAGATATTCATCTTTTATTCCCTTCTCCTCCTGTGGCTGGATTAATGGAAGTAATTAAAAGAACAACAAATAACTCCAATACTTGCTCTGAGATTTCATTTACTGCTGTATCATTGTTTGACAACTTTCAGCCTTCTGTGAACTAAGAACACAAAAGAAATGCATGTCATGTGACTCATCAACCAGAATCAACAACAAAAACACTAGCAGAGACTAATACGTAAAGGTGAAGTGTACACAATTTTAAGACATTTTAGAAATACTCATAATTAAATTAGAAATGCTACAATTTATTTGACATATCTTAATTCAGATTAAGTTGGCATAATACAAACTTTAATGAAATTTGTTTGGAAAATTTCTTCTTTGAAGGAAAAAAAAAAGTTGACAGAACTTATAAATCTATCTATTATTTATACTAAAAGTTGGAATTTGTTTCTCACCGTTTCATATTTTAACATCATGACGTCATTTTGTGACAACTTTTCAGACTTAACTACTAAGGCTTGGTTTTGGTTCTAGCTGATGCCATAGTTATTATATATTGGGTTCAATATAATAATCAATGCAGTATAATAATAAATACAAAATCTGCATGAATCAAAATATATTTAAGCATATTTTATGACCGGGTTATGCTGATGGGAGGGGGCACTACTGTATACTGGATACAATATAATAATCAACAGAAAATTGGTTCTATATTAATAAATATGAAGTCTGCATACATTAAAATACCATATTTAAGCATATTTTACGACTTGGCAATGTCAGGCGGCCTTCTAGTAGACTATTAAAAAATCTGTTACCCTAATTGTTAGCTTTTTTGTTTGTCACTGTGCACACTGGATGATGTCATAAAAGATAAATGATATAGAAAGAATGCATGACGAGAAATATTGGGAGGAGGTGAATGATGTACATAAGGGAGAAACAGAAAAAGTGTTTGGTTGATCTCAACCCTTTTCATGTTATTTAACGTCAAATTCAGTCATTTTGAAAAAAAGTTTTTATGCCTCAAATATTTATTCATGGTGTTTAGTTTGGTTGTTTTGTTTCTAAATATCTGAGTTTGGTTGTTTCGTAGAGAAAAATTATTTGGCTTTTGTCATTGCAGAATATGATCGTGCTTTGTAAAGAGAAAGAAAAAAGTAACAGCATCAATGTTTGTTGCATTTTAAGTTAGGAAGTCGATATCTTCAGATAGCCTGATCTGGTAGCACCAGAGAGAAAAAAGGAGATGTGGCACGAATTGTATCAATCAGCAACAGCCAAAATTGGCAAGTTTGCAAATAATGGACATAAATTATTTGTTAAAAAACAGGCATGTTCATTCACCTGTTCTAACATTGTAATATTGTACTAAAATCCATTCATAATACCAACCTTGTAGTATTTTTTTCGTATGTCATCAACACATCACACATTCTAGAAAAGTGTATGGGGCTTGACAAGTTTACTCAAGCAGGAAGTAATGCGAGGCAAATACAGAGTCCAAAGAGGATGACTTCCTCCTTTTGTGACTACCTCCAGTCCTGTTTTGATTTGCCTACATAAGGTTTCATTGTCAATATGTCAACAAGTAAAAGATAAAATGCTATGAACGACAAAGATATTTCATTTATTAATAGTTTGTCTATGACAACAAACTAATGACAATAAATGAAAAATAATATCAGCTTAAACATAAAAAATCTTGTAGTGAACATGAGTTTTTGTTGAGAACTCTTGTGCCACTTTGTAGATGAGAAAACCTGATTTTGTTCTCATTTGCTCTTTGGATGTTTCACAAAGACGACTGGATTTGGCACATTCACTAACAGAAATGACACGAGAAACTGAAAGCATTTGCTGTGTGCATCTCCTTTTTACCTTTTTAAAGCAATCGCTTGTGCATTCTCCTGTTATATATCTTCTTTAACCTATTTAAGTAATTCAATTTAATCGTTCCAGAAAATACTTTGGTTGGAAAAATTTTCAATCAAACAAAGGAATGTAACATTGAGTTGTAATGATCGCCTGGTGTTCAAGTCAAAAGGCTCATCGCTTGCTGCCCAACCAGTCAAAAGGCTCGTCCCCTGATGCTCAACCAATCTAAGGCTTGTCGCCTGCTTCCCAACATTTCAAAAGGCTCATTGCCTGTTGCTCAACCAGTCTAAAGGCTCATTGCCTGTTGCTCAACCAGTCTAAAGGCTCGTTGCCTGTTGCTCAACCAGTCTAAAGGCTCGTTGCCTGTTGCTCAACCAGTCTAAAGGCTCGTTGCCTGTTGCTCAACCAGTCTAAAGGCTCGTTGCCTGTTGCTCAACCAGTCTAAAGGCTCGTCACCTGTTGCTCAACCAGTCAAAAGGCTCGTCGCCTGCTGCCCAACCAGTCAAAAGGCTCGTCGCCTGCTGCCCAACCAGTCAAAAGGCTCGTCGCCTGCTGCCCAACCAGTCAAAAGGCTCGTCGCCTGCTGCCCAACCAGTCAAAAGGCTCGTCGCCTGCTGCCCAACCAGTCAAAAGGCTCGTCGCCTGCTGCCCAACCAGTCAAAAGGCTCATCACCTGGCACACTATTGGCCGAAAGATTATCCCTTTGCATACAACCTTATGGAATTGAATTGTTTTTATGATATTTGTTAACATTACATTTTATGTTGAACATTTGGATGGAGTTAAGAAATGTTACTCACTTAAAAACAAAATGATTCCAACTCTGACAGCAAAATCAACAATTCTCTGTACGTTCACAGATTCAAATCTTTGTATTCTTGGCCGAAGTAAATTCAATGGAACATAAAACTGGATTCCAAAAGATATGAAGATTGCGATGGCCAATAAAAGTTTCACCATTATATACAACCTGCAAAAGCAAAAAAGACTTGAAATTCAATGCAAAAAAATATTTTTGTTTGCCATGAAAACTTAAAATAAAAATAGTTCACCACGCAAAGTAACAGCTGGTTTGTAATTTCATGGTCCATAAAGAGTGTAACATCAGCAGATAAAGTAATTATGGGGGAGTGATTTGTCCACTATTTCATACCTTAAATCAATGTCTCTACATGCTGATCAGCGAATGTAGATAATTTTTTTCAACACTCATATAACAATTAAATGTTTTTTGTTTTTTTAATGAAAGAAACATGAAATGAGTACAAAAAATAACAAACAAAGTTAAATAAAATTTACAACAATGCAGACAAGCAAAAAAGTTGAAAACTCAGAAAAATGCTCAGAGGAGAGAGACAAGAGGGGGGAATAAAGTAGAACAGTGAGAAAGAGAGGAAAAAGAAAAAAGAAAGCAGGGAGTGGGGGAAAAAGAGAGGGAGACATATTTATAAAGAGAGAGAAGAAAGAAAGAGAAATAGAGGAAGAGAAAAAATAGGTAGCGACAGAAAAAAAGAAAAACAAAAAAAGAGGGAAAGAAAAAGATAAAAAAGCAAACAGGGATGCTTTGTTTGGAGTGAAAAAAAAAGAGATACACAAATGATAGAGAGTGAGATAAGCAGAGAGAAGATTACAGAAAGACAGACAAAAGGAGGAAAAGAGCCAAGCAGAGAGGGAAAGAGCAAAGGACAGGGGGGGGGCAAAGAGCAAAGGACGGGGGGGGGCAAAGAGCAAAGGACAGGGGGGGGGGCAAAGAGCAAAGGACAGGGGGGGGCAAAGAGCAAAGGACAGGGGGGGGGGCAAAGAGCAAAGGACAGGGGGGGGGCAAAGAGCAAAGGAGGGAGAGAGGGAAAGGAAAAGAGCAAAGGAGGGAGAGAGGAAAAGAGCAAAGGAGGGAGAGAGGAAAAGAGCAAAGGAGGGAGAGAGGAAAAGAGCAAAGGAGGGAGAGAGGAAAAGAGCAAAGGAGGGAGAGAGGAAAAGAGCAAAGGAGGGAGAGAGGAAAAGAGCAAAGGAGGGAGAGAGGAAAAGAGCAAAGGAGGGAGAGAGGAAAAGAGCAAAGGAGGGAGAGAGGAAAAGAGCAAAGGAGGGAGAGAGGAAAAGAGCAAAGGAGGGAGAGAGGAAAAGAGCAAAGGAGGGAGAGAGGAAAAGAGCAAAGGAGGGAGAGAGGAAAAGAGCAAAGGAGGGAGAGAGGAAAAGAGCAAAGGAGGGAGAGAGGAAAAGAGCAAAGGAGGGAGAGAGGAAAAGAGCAAAGGAGGAGAGAGGAAAAGAGCAAAGGAGGGAGAGAGGAAAAGAGCAAAGGAGGGAGAGAGGAAAAGAGCAAAGGAGGGAGAGAGAAAAGAGCAAAGGAGGGAGAGAGGAAAAGAGCAAAGGAGGGAGAGAGGAAAAGAGCAAAGGAGGGAGAGAGGAAAAGAGCAAAGGAGGGAGAGAGGAAAAGAGCAAAGGGAGGGAGAGAGGAAAAGAGCAAAGGAGGGAGAGAGGAAAAGAGCAAAGGAGGGAGAGAGGAAAAGAGCAAAGGAGGGAGAGAGGAAAAGAGCACAGGAGGGAGAGAGGAAAAGAGCACAGGAGGGAGAGAGGAAAAGAGGCACAGGAGGGAGAGAGGAAAAGAGCAAAGGAGGGAGAGAGGGAAAGAGCAAAGGAGGGAGAGAGGGAAGAGCAAAGGAGGGAGAGAGGGAAAGAGCAAAGGAGGGAGAGAGGGAAAGAGCAAAGGAGGGAGAGAGGGAAAGAGCAAAGGAGGGAGAGAGGGAAAGAGCAAAGGAGGGAGAGAGGGAAAGAGCAAAGGAGGGAGAGAGGGAAAGAGCCAAGGAGGGAGAGAGGGAAAGAGCAAAGGAGGGAGAGGGAAAGAGCAAAGGAGGGAGAGGGAAAGAGCAAAGGAGGGAGAGGGAAAGAGCAAAGGAGGGAGAGGGAAAGAGCAAAGGAGGGAGAGGGAAAGAGCAAAGGAGGGAGAGGGAAAGAGCAAAGGAGGGAGAGGGAAAGAGCAAAGGAGGGAGAGGGAAAGAGCAAAGGAGGGAGAGGGAAAGAGCAAAGGAGGGAGAGAAAGAGCAAAGGAGGGAGAGGGAAAGAGCAAAGGAGGGAGAGGGAAAGAGCAAAGGAGGGAGAGGGAAAGAGCAAAGGAGGGAGAGGGAAAGAGCAAAGGAGGGAGAGATAGAGGGGAAAATTGTTAGTAAAAACAAAATCTTTTTTTTTTTTATTGTTGGAGAAAAATGGAAAAAGATTCTGTTTATTTCTGTATGAATTTTTGTGCATATCAGAATTTGATTATCTGCTTTTTTTTTTAGGATTATATTTTTTTTATCAAATCATAAACTTTGTTTGTTCATCAAAAACTGATTTAGTTCATTAATCAATGTCTAAAAAAGTCCTACCATATAATTATGAGAAACCAATTTTTTTTTAATGAAAGGATTTAACTTATTTTTTCAGTAACTTATGATTATATATGTTTACTGTCTTATTGTGCTTGAGATTTACTATTATATATTAGGGATGTACCGATTAGCAAATCAGCCGATTAATAGGTTTTCTCATAGCAATTTATAACCAAAGTCTGCTAATGATACTAGTATTAATTAAATTATATTGTAAACCAAGACAAGTTTACTCCTGTTTTGCTTGCCAGTGAAAATATATCGAAGAGACATGCATTGTCTACACCATGTTATCAAATATCAGGCATAACGCACTGTTAACATGTAGATGTTTACAACTGCACTGAATTTGAGGCAAAAGCATATCTGCCTATCGAATTAACATTATTATTTGATACTTTAAATCACTGTCAAAGTAAATTATTACTTCATTTTTCTGTTTTCATGTTGAGCCATAGTAAATTGCGACAATGTGCAAACAGAAAATAAAGCATTCTTCATCAGTCATACTCTTGTTCCTCATTTTTGGACTCTTGCTACCATTAGATATATATTTTTATTTTTCTGATTTAGATAATATTTTATTGAGATAAATTACTAATTAGATATCAGACATAAGTAATTTAAATGTGTAAAATCTTAACTAAATATTGACAACAACCTTCAACCTTTATGGCAACCAGTTTCTGCTGGATATATTTTGATATCAATCCAAGAATAAGGATACATTTATCTGCAAGTCATGTCAAACCCTCAGATCAAAGAGTGGTAATTCAGCAAAACCTTTTATAATAACTAATATGTTAAACCATCTTAGAAAGGTTCATCCAAAAGAAGTAAAAGTTGCAGATAATAAATAGAAACACAATGAATATTCAGGACAGCCATTCCAGAATCAAATAACAGCAACTATGAGTCTCCAGCAAAACACAAACTAATATAAAATTAACATTGGTCAAAAAGAAGGTTTGGATATTAATGACTACAGGTCACAAGAAATCCATTATCTGATAAGAGAAATTACTGTTGTTGATATTCAACCATATTCTGTAACATCAGACATTGGATATAATAGGCTTATTGCAAAACTATGTTCAAATTACAGCATTCCATCAAAAAAGTACTTCAATGCAAAATAATTTGATATATTTAAAATGTAAAACAAAAATTCAATTGTCCCTTGCTGAAATTAGTAGCATTTCATGGACTACAAACATTTAATGCTCCCTTTCTGTGCTTAGAGTTGTTCCATTCCCTGGTGCGCAAACAGGTAAAGAATAAATAAAGAGTTGCACAATGTTCTTATTGAGTATAAAATCTTCAATAAAGTTTTCTTTAGTCTTGCGGGATTCAGGAGCAAATATGGTTGCTGGTGTCACTTTAATTAACTTTCTATTAACAATTAGCAAATTGACTGAAATACAGGATCAGCTAAATTTGGAAAAACAAACTCATTCAGGATATGATCACATGGTGGAATTCAACATATATGCTAAAAATAAAATAAAACTGAAAACCTTTTGTAATGTATGTTGTTGATAAGATTCCTACCTTAACAACTTATCAATGGGAACTTGTTAAAAAAAAATTGTCCTGTTACTGAGTCCATTTGAAGAAATCACCAAGGAAGAAAGTCACAGAACATCAACCATATTGATAATAATGCCTACAATTTTAACTTTGAAGTTATTTCTTTCAAAAACTGTTCATTAAAATTCTGATATTTCTGACTTTAGTGAAATCCTTACCACAGTTGAACAATTCAATGGAAACAAGATTTTTAATCCTATCTAAATGATAAAAACTTGTGTCTACTTTCCTTGATCCAAGATTCAAATTTAAATTTCAAAAGAATGGCATGGAAAACACAAAGAATTGGATTCTATATCTTCTACTTTCTAACAATGATAATTATGCAGAATCATCAGGATACACTTCTTCAAGCTCTGTCGAGGGCCAAGAAGATCAAAGTGAAAGTAAAACTGTATCCCTGAAGACTGATGAATTAATAAGCCTACAGTAACAAATCAAAACTTAGAGCAGGTAGAAGCCGAGTTAAACCTTGAGACTGCAACTACAACAGAAATACAAGAATCACAATCTAAATTCAAAAGGAGTAAATCCCTTATGGTTAAGTGCACAAAAGAATGTGACCATTATGTAGTTTTACTACTACTCACAAGAGGTGATGATCCATTTCAGTGATGGAAGAAGATACAGGAGACCTTACAACTACTGAGTAAAACTGGCTTCAAAATATTTAAGCACACCACCATCTGTGGAGAGCGAGAGACTCTTCAGTACAAGTGGTAATGCCCATGAACCTATGAGAAACAGGCTGTCCTGAGAATGAGAAACTCTAATGTTTCTACATTACAACCTAAAAGTATTCAGCCTTAAGTACTGAGGAGACTATGAGATCAGAGGAGGCAGGCAGCAAGAATGAAGAGGGAGCAGCAGCAGGTGCAGAACTTCAGCTTATAGTTATTCACTAAAAAAATTACAATTTGTACTTTGTAGTTGGTTTGTCATTTCTTTTTTCTTTATTTAATTTTTTAATTATATTCATTTAAAAATTGGAAATTGTACTTTGTATATGTAATTTTATTTGATAAAGTCAAAAAGCTATAATAGTGGTCAAACACTTAACAAATGTTAAGTTAAATTAGCAGTTACTATGCTAATGTGTCAAAGCTACCTGATGAGTCACTTGGCAGTGATGAAATGATTTAAATTTAATAGGAAAGAGAAAAGTAATTAATTGGCCAATCGGCATAGTGGCTGTTAAGGCCAATTACCAACCGATTAATCAGTACACCCCTTATATATACATATGAGAGAGGATGTGAGAGAAAGAAAAAAATAGAAAAGACTTACCAATGATCAGGCAAATTTAGAGTGATGCTGCCTTTAGCTTTAGAGCCAAATTTTAAGTAACCATAGAAACCAATGCTTGTGTAGAGAGAAACAACCAAGGCCATACCCAAGTTCAACACACCTGTCCATCCCCAAAATCATTGGTGTTCGCATTTTGTTTTCAATTGGCAAAACCTAAGAACATTTGATAAACTCAAATCAGTTAAAAAGAAAAAAAAAAAAAAAAAAGTAAGCTCTGTAAAAAAAGTACTTTTCAAATAAAAGATTGTACAAATATAGATATGGTTGCAATTTTCAACTGTGCACTTTCTGTAAATGGTCCTGTGACCCGGCAGGGTCGTAGAGGCACTGCATGATAGATAAACAATGGACCAGCTGGCTCCACTTGGTGTCGCTATGGACAAGTGCCTAAGTGATATCAAAGCTTTTCCCTGTTAAATCAAGCCACTTATTCTGCCTTCTTTTTCCCAGGATTAATTCTTGCAGGCAGATCTTTGCAAGTCTATACCATCCGAGTTCCCTTTTTTACATTGTGGTCAGTAGGTCTGCATAGTGATGCAATTGGTGAGTGACCTTTCTGCGGACTTCCTTGTTGGTGACATAATCCTTGTATAAGATGCCAAGGAGTCTTCGGAGGCATCTCATTTCTATTGCTTGCATCCTTTTTTTAAAATTCCATTTTCACCCCAAACAAGGCACAGTGCCACTTTGATGTAGGGGGCTACTATCAGGGACATAAGTTGCAGGGATATACTATGTATAAAGTTCATCAGCAAGATGTCTGTTCACATTACATTTGAACTTATGCATGTTAGTACAATTGGGGAAGCAGGAAACTGGAAGGGAATTCCAAAGTCTAGCAGTTCTGGGGAAGAAACTATTAGAGGAGAAGGCTTTCTTATATCTAAGGATCTCTACTGTGTAGGGGTGGGATTTTGCTGCTTCTCGGGTGTGTCGGGGGGTATTTACATTGAGCAAAGGCTAGTAGTTCATCAGAGCATCCATCATTAAAATACTTGTAAAACAGACAGAGGGATGCAACATTTCATTGAAGGGACAGAGGTTGAAGCTTAGATGACAGTTCGGGACCTATCAGGTTGGCGACTATTTTGAACCCTGTCCAGGAGTGAGAAACTAGTAGCAGATGCACCAGCTCAAATGTGACATACATGGGTGAATGGTGGCTTTGTAGAGGTACAGGATACTTTCAAGCGTAAGTAACTTTCTAGCACAGTAGAGAGTCTACCTTCTTCACAGCAGCCTTGGCAATGCTCTTGATGTATCTGTTCCAACTTGTGTTCCCTGTGAACGTTAAGCCGAGGAGTTTGAACAAAGTACTTTCAGGTAATGTATCTTTAGCCATGGCTATTGGTGATTGAGAAGGTTTCTTGTAATTATTGAAGGAAATAAGCTTAATCTTAGCAGTATTGAATGTGATCATCCATGCATTCAGTGCCCATGCTTTGCATATGTAAAGAATGATTTAGATGATTAGCACATTTAGTAGCTTCACCTTGGTTCTCTTTTCCTGCCAGAATTACCTCCCTTTATTTATGTGTTTTAAAATTAACTGGCAGAACTACCCAGCATTGCCAGGGCCATAAAAAAAAGAAAGTCCACTGATGTCGACCCATTGCTACGAATTTGGAACAGGAGCATGTGAGCAGGAAAAAATGTTTTAAATGGTTACAATTTAAAAAAATATATATATTTCTGATTTACATTTACCATATATATATATATATATATATATATATATATATATATATATATATATATATATTTCTGATATGCATTTACCAATAATCGGATCTTTAAATCAACACTCAACTAAATTAACCACTGAAAAGAAAAAGAAAAAAATCTAATTATTTGTTTTGAGCCAAATAAATAATACAAAACAAAAAATATTTAAAAAAAGCAAAACTCTTTAACTCTGTTTAAATGCAAAAACTTACCAAAATAAACGTTTTCTATATATATAAAAAAAAAGGCAAAATGTGTGCGACCATTTCGTGTATGTCTTCAAAAGGCTTTTCTCGCACATGCTCCCGGGTTCGTTACTATCGCTTAAAACTGTGTATATAGGTCCTATATAATAATATCTAGGAATTAGGAAACCGCGGAGCGTATAGATTTATTTACGTCGATTTTTACAAAATTATTGCTATTTTGGCTTCTCGCGTGTTGATTGGGCTTTTTAGTATAAATAAAGTGAAACTAAACTCAAACGACGTCTTCGGCATTGCGCCGGGAAAAACGTCCAGAAGCAATCAGCTTTGATCAGTTGCTATTCAATCTGGACAATTGAGAGCGGCTTTCCCCCTCCCCAACATCTGTTGGCGAAAGAAACAGTTAAATTTGGGTAAACAAACCCAAACGCTGCGTGACTTCTATTTGACCTTCTTAATTAGGTCAAATAGAAGCAGCAGAGTTAACTTTTATTGCGCACGCCTGTTTTTATAGTCAAATAACCTGCTTAACGCTGTCTGTCACCGTGGCTCAATGGTTAACTTGGCACTTTTTTTTTTCACACATTAATTTCCAACTCAAGGGTACGGGTTCGATCCTCATACACTCACCTACCAAAACATTTTTTTTTTATTATTTGCCACAAGAAAGAGGATAAAAAAGTGTTCATATTTTTAGTTTCATAATGTCTTGTTCAAATATGTTTATGACATTATGTGCTAAAACAATCAAAACTTCATGTCAAATAAACACAGGAAACAGTATTCTCTTGCATATGATTTTATCATTCTTACGGATGTGTAAACCAGGGCAGGATGCGCCCTAATTTGAAAGAGTTCAAAACTGGCTTCAAAACCTAGTAGGTGATGCTTTTTTTCTCCTCCCTGCAACCTCTTCCCACAGCAGAGACATTGCGAGCCTGTCTCTGCTCTATCATTATTGTTATGGCAAGTGTTCGCCTGAACTATAATCTATGATTCCCCCTCTTGCCACAACCATTATTAATAATTTTTCCCACTCTCTATCTGTGCCTTAATCTAAATGCAGATTCCATGAACAAAGCTTCTTTCCTAGAACTGCCTGCCTGTGGAACACTGTTCCACTGTCCTGCTTCCCAGTTGAATACAACATGGCAGCCTACAAATCCAATGTAAATAAGTTCTTGTTGAGCCGTCCCCATAAATAATCAAATTCTACCCAATTTACACCATTAACGATCACTACACTACATTAACCCTTATCCTCAAGTGGCTTTTGGGCCTTGATAAGTGGTGACTTCCGAGTAAAAAAATTTAAAAATCTCAAGAAACATTATTGTGATACTATTGACATTCCTTCTCTCCACCCGTATAAGGAAGTATAAAAAAAAGAAGAAAAAAAAAAAAAGGGAAATAAGTTTATCAGTAGAACAAAGGTATAGGAAGTTGTTCACAAACAAAAAGCAAAAGAAAGCTAAACTAGGATTGTTAATTTATGTGTGACAGTAACAGGAACAAAAGATCAGTTAATATATTTTAGAGTTAATTTTTAAAGTGACAATGAGTTTACGGACAGTTTTAAGTTTGTGACAGTTAACAACAGTTACAGTGAAAGACAATTTTGAATCTGACAGGCGAACGCAAATTGTGGACCAGAGCAAATCGAGAAGAGCTGACGACAACTGATGAACATGGCCTTGGCAGACGACTATGTAGCTATAGACCTTAGACTCCCAAGTTTGAATTATTTTGAGTTATCTTCCTTGTTTCTTGAGACTGTTTCCAAAAGTACATCATAAGATAGTCACTCTTTGGTTAGCCATAAAATTTGATTTATTTAAAAATAAAACTACTTCATCAATTTACATGGTTTTTGGAATACAATATTTTCTTTCTGTCACAAATACATCCAGAGTGCAACTGATATTTGCAGAATGTATCAGAGTTTGAGTTTGTTTTGATTTATTTCTTTCACACTTGTGAACCTGTGTGCACCCTTAGCAGCCGTTAATGTGAGAGATGACAACATGGCCAGAAGAGAAGATAAATGAGAAGATACAAAAACAATGTTGGAATCAACATTTGCTGTCAAGTAGGGTAGCATGTAGTCTCATATTGTGGCACAATTACATGTAGCCAATATATAATATATGTACCCATGATGTAAACAAAATATCATATTCTAAAAATCATATATTTATCAAGTAGTTTTATTTTTATAAGTAAGATAATTAGTAAGTGATTAGTAGGAATTTGTAAACATTGCAACAAAAATCTCACATGTTTGAATTATTATGAGTTATCTTCCTTGTTTCTTGAGACTGTTTTTAAAATCACATAAGATAGTCACTCTTTGATTAGCCATAAAATTTGACTGTCATTTAAAGATAAAACTGATCAATGTAGATAATTTTTGGAATATGATATTTTTTTCCATCACTAATTCATATGTGATGTAGCCAGGTTGAATAAATGGTAGTTTTTCATCAGCCAAGAAAAAAGGACTCCAACAACAAAATCATTTTTTAAAAAAATATAAAGTATCTTATTTCTTGTGTTGTGTGGCATGCTTTAGTCAGTAGGAGGGGAGAGAGCAGGAGGTGGGCGGATTTCAGCGACAACTTGTGGCTACTGTTATTTTTTTTTACTGACCCTTTTCTCTCTTGCCTCGCTTGTTTATATCGACCTGTTCTCTTGCAGGTGTTTAACCCTGGCAGCTGTGAAGTCAACTACTTGACCCATTTACCTACAGTAACATCAGTTTTGACAGGTCTACACTTATCACTCAGTTCTTTAAGCCTGTAGACCGCCCTGCGTGTTTGTGTGTGCACAGTCTCAACACGCAACATATACATTCATACAGATTTTTCTTAATTTTTAATCTAATATATAAAAGGCTATGTTTGTCTCCATATTTTCAAACAATCTCCTCAAAAACTAAAAATCGCAGAGTGGTGCTAGGGGCATCAAATGATTGGATTTTTATAGACTGTTCTTTTATGGGTCTTTGACCGGTTAAAATAGTTTTTAAGGGGTCAAATGGGTCAAAATTGAAAAAAAAATCGTTAAGCATCTTGTACATTTATCTTAGTTTATTTTTAATTAGTTCATATGTGTGTCATATTGGTGGTAATGTCACCAGCTTTGAATGCTATAGTTTCGATTCTAGGTGATGGCACCCAAATATTTTTTTTTTTTATGTTTGAAATCATGACTATAATAATACATACAAAATCTGGACAAATTAAAATATCATATTTAAGCGTATTTTATGCCTGGGTAAAGCTCCTCCCCCACAATATTTTTTAATATAGAGAGAATTCTGGACAAGTAACAAAAAAACATATGCAGTTTCATATCATAAAATTGTAAAAACATAACATACTTACATGTCATGGCGAAATTAGTATAAATTCCAAAAATTTATCCAGTAGAAAAATAATTCCAAGTAAAAATAGAATTTATTGAATTATCGAGTTTTATCATATGTTTTAATGTGGAAGAGTTGTGACCAGTTAAGTATAACAAACAAGAGACTTCAACTTAAAGGTCCGTCATTTACAAATCAAACATTATTGTGGACGCTTTTTTTTTTGTTAAAAATACATCTAGCACATTTACTGTATCATTTTTTATAATTTTTGAATTCATACTAATTCCGCCAGTATGTAATAATGTTTTCACCTGAAATGCGCTATTTTAAAAGATCACCAAAAGACTTACCAAACTAATTCCTTCAAAAGCATATATGGCAGTGCCAAAAAAGGTAGGAAACTTGTAGAAGGAGTTGACAGCAACCACGGAATCCAAAGGAGGTAAATCCTGGACGATATATTGGATAGTGATGACAAGACCGCAAATTGTAATAATGTTAGCCAACAAAGAGAAGATGGACAATGTCTTGAGGTTGCTGATAAAACAATATGGTATCAAAAGCACCGCAGTAATCATGATGTACCATCGAGCATCAATTTTTGGACCAAAAAAATCAATTGACTGGAAGTAGATGAAAATTTCATGAAAACATTTGCAATGTGGCAAGATTTATAAATGAACAATATGATCACAATCAAAATCAGATAATAAAAAAAGATAAAATTGAGGACATTGCCAAGGCTGCTGCAAAGAAGGCGAACTTCCATCATACTAGAAAATTACTCACACTAGAAAGTATCTTATATTGTTATAAAGCCACAATTCGCCTATGCATGGAGTATTGTTTCCACATTTGGGCTGGAGCATCTACTAGTCTCTCACTTTTAAACAGCATCCCCGCTAAAGGTTCTTCTATATTATAATAATGAAAAAATATGTAATTTCAAGTAAAAAAAAAAAAAAAAAATGGTACCTACGTAATTGTCATGTTGCAAATAGTAGCATATCCAAAAATTACGTAAAAACAATAAGGTACGGAAATAATTATTCATGAAAAAAAACACAGCAATTTGGTTTCAAAATCTGATTTTAATTAGAGAGTTAATAGAGGAGGTAATTAAGTTTTCAATTTCTCACAAATTCAATCAATTTTTTTTTTTTTTTTTTTATAAAAAAAATAAGTTTAAACAGTTAAAAAAGTCATTCTTAAAAAATTCACAAATTATGTATATATGTTATGTTTATTTTTGTTTTCTGAATCAATTTAGTCTGCTTTCTACTTGTGCTTACGTCATATGACCCAATATGTCTGACCCAGCACGTAATTTTATCAAACTTTTTTTACCCTTATCGGAACAATTTTTCTTGAATAATTATTTTATTACCTTATCCTTTTCCATAATTTTTGGATATGTTACTATTAGTGACATGACAATTACATAGGTACCATTTGTTTTACTTGAAATTCAATATTTTTTAATTATAATATAGAAGCCCTTAAAAGAGTCCCAAATCTATTAGGTCCTGGACTATCAGTCAACCTCTAACCTCTGTTCTGTTGCTGGAGTGTTGCATCCCTGCACCTGTTTTACAAATACTCAAATGGAATGTGCTCTGATGAACTCATAGCACTTGTGCCCCCCTTGATGTACTTACTCCTGAATAATCCAACAAACAGCAAAATCCCACCCTTTACCGTTGAGATACCTAGATTCCAGAAAACGTTCTACTCTAGTAGTTTCTTCCCGCTAATTGGTAGACTTTGGAATTTCCTCCCCGTTTCCCTGATAGTAGTAACCTGCAAAAGTTTCAATGTAACGCAACATCTTGTTGCTCAACTCCCCAGTTCCCTGTTAGACATAATCCCAAATAGTAACCCTTTACATTCCAAGTGGCAATATGCCTTATTTGAGGTGGGGGGAGGGGGAAATCGGCAGAAAAATTTCTATTTGGAACAAACAAATATTTGATTAAAATTTTTGTTGTTGAGGACAGCATAATTTTATGCAGTAATATACACACACGTGCGCGCATGCATGTTTCATTGAACAACAGAGATAACTCCTGTTTGTTTTCCTTGCAATTCATTTTTTCCTTTTAGCGAGACAATGTTCGAAGTTCTGTTAAAGTGTAAAAAAAAAATTTGCCAAGTCATGAACGTTTTCGACTTTTTTACACAGTGGTCACCACTTATCAAGGCACGGATGCCACTCAGGGATAAGGGTTATTGCAAGTGCATTACGTTAGTGTGGAAATTTGATGAAGTGTTTACTTAAGGGGGCGGTTCATTAGGAATTTGTTAACGTTGAACTTGAACACATCCAAGTTGTAGTCAGGTGGGAAGCAGGCAGACGGAACAGAGTTCCACAGGCATGCAGTTCTAAGAAAGAAGCTTTGTTCATGGAACCCACGTTTTGATTTAGGCACAGATAAAGAGTGAGGGAAATTTTTCACAGTGGAATCGGCTAGACGGGTGTTTTTCGTGAAAGATTGGCGAGGGGGGACCAGAGAGTGGAGTTCAGACGAGCATCTGCCATGGAAATAACGATAAAACAAGGATAGGCTTGCAACGTCTCTTCTGTGGGAGAGAGTTTGCAGGGTAGAGAAATGGGCATCCCCCATTAAGCCACGAAGTCTATTTTGTACTCTGTCGAGGCAGAATAGGCTGTTTTTAGCAGCTCCTGCCCAGATATGGCAGCAGTATTCCATCCTTGGACGTACTTGGCTTTTATAAGTCGTCTTTAGGCAAGTGATGAATTAAAAATTGTGTTTGGTGAATTTATTAAAAATCAATTAAAATCGTTTAAAATCATTAAAAACACTTAAGCATGCCTTTTCTCATATTGAGCCTGATTTATGGTCGTTTGTTTATGCGACTGAGTAGGGCTTCAATGATTGGGAAGCAGAGATCATAATGTGAGCCAGCTAAAAGGGGGGTGTTTTTAATTAATATGGTCCTAAATTCGTTTTTGGAGATGTCGTGCTACAAGGTGTTGGTAAATGGAGGATAGGTGACATGTTAGCCAATAAGATATACTCGTTCTAGTCATGTCGATGTACACATTGTTTTTAGAGACACATTCCCCTATAGGGCATTTAAAAACATACACACATACACAGCATTTCTAGTTTTGAGTAAATTATCATCAGGTATTGAGTCATTTCTTAGTAGTAATTGATTTAAATTTTTTGTAATAAATAATGAGAGTAAGTTTGGAATTTTTTCAATGGTTGAAATGTGTTTATGTATGGTATTTCTTATTTTTTCGTCGATTTTGTAATTAGCATGCATCTGATTACAGTAGAATATGTTAATATTATTATTACTATTATTATACTCATTATTATTAGTGGATTTTGTAATCGCAGCTAGAGCGTGTTTAATTTTTGGATCGACAATATAATTTGGGAAATTCTTATTACTGAAGGTTTGTTTTACATTAGAGAGTGCCCTATAAAATATTTTGTTAGTGGATGAATTACGTTTGGTTCAGTAGATGAGCTTTTTCACTACGAGCATTTTATATCGGGACATTCACTTTTAAAATTGAGAAGACATGATTCTTTACTGGCAGGTAATAAATTTATCAGTGTCAGCTTTAATTTCTACATCAAGGAAGGGAATAGTGTTATTTATATTTATTTCATGGTTGAAATATAGTACCAAATTATTTTCAACTGTGGTTTTGATTTTTGTTAATTTATCTAAATTTTCTCTTAATACAAGTATGTCATTGACATACCTGACATAGATGGATGGTTTAGGTATTATATTAAAGATTTTAGTTTCCAGGTTGGTCATATAAAATTTGTAAAAACAACGAGCCTAGAGCCAAACCCATTGAAACTGTCAACCTGGATATATAAGGTGCCATTAGGGCCATAGAAAGGGACCTCAAATCATAAACAGTGGAACAGGAGATTAATAATTTTCTTAGTGTGTTAGGGTTGATTTTAAGTGCGGGGAGAGTGGGATTATTATACATATATATATATATATATATATATATATATATATTGTTAATTATTATTTCTATAGTCTCGTTAATAGAGACTTTCAACCTCAAGTGAAGTTAGAAGTTCATTTTTGGGTTCTACTGAATGAAGTATAGGGTGTTCAAAAGGTCACTGAAGGTTTTGAATTTAAATAGATTTTTTTATTTTTGATGATATCTTTCTGTAATTTTAACACAATCTGACAAAGACATCGGAAAATTTTTAAAAAAATGCAAACTTCAAACAATCTTTATTTATGAAAAATAATGTCTTTTAAATGTTGCCTGTATTCAGCTTTGTATATTATTTCTCGCTATGGCAATGTCAAATGGTCACCATGTTTAGCAGACTTGACTAGCCCCAACTTTTTCTTGTGGGGTATCATTTATATGTTGATGTTGGTTAATTTTTAGAATTTTGATATCTATCTGTTGTTAGCTTAGATAGTAAAAACTAATGTTTTAGTTTCGATTCTAGCTGATGGCATCCAAGTCATGTTTTTTTATTTTTGAAATCACTACATAATAGGTACAATATAATAATCAATAGAGCATTGGTTCTATAATAAATGCTAAATCTGCATAAATTTTCAATTTATCACATTTAAGTGTATTTTAAAACAGGGTAATGCCAGGTGACCTGCTAGTTTGTATATAAAAAAAAAACTATGTGTGTGTGTTATGTTTGTGCATTCCTTATAGAAAAAAAAGGTTAAAAGAATCTACATAAAAACTAGAAGTGTATTTATTTGTAAAATTTTCTGGGTAGACAATGGAAGTGGTTTCAAATCATTAACTGCCTCCCTAAAATAGACAGTCAGCAGTAATCACTCTAGATGGTTGAACTGGCTCCCCCTGAAGGAGGAAGTTTCATGGAGATATCAAGTTAACAAGCGGTACCCAGTCAAATGTATATCCCAGTCAGGGCAGATGACGACATTAGATTTTTGCAGAGAGATGTCGATATCCTCCTACATACAGTGCCTGGCATTCTCAAACGGTCACCCATCAGGTACTGACTTGAACTCAATATTGCTTAACTTCAGTGATATAATGAAAACCAGTATGTTAATGTGATTATTGACCCCTGTCCCACCGCCAAAAGATCTACTGTGACAGAAACACCTGTAAAACTTCAAATGAATTAAATTTAAATCCTGTGTATAAATTTCTTTGGGAAAGACAATAGAAGTGGTCTTGAATCTCTACATGTTTTTTTGCTGTGCTGAATCTCAATGTGCCGCCTCTAAAAAAAACTCCTTTAAAACTTCCAGTACCTATATCTGATTTTCATGAAATTCAAATTACAAGGCTCGTTCCAAAAGTTAGGCCTCCTATTTTTTTTAACTTGAAAACTAAAATGTTGAAGAGCTGTGAAGGCGAGAGTCGTACCGTTAAAACAAATGACCTTTGTGCTCCATAATTTATTTTTCTACGTAGTCACCAATGTTCTCAATGAACTTTTGCCAGCCTCTTTTGATGGCTCGGTCATAAAAGTCAAAAGCACGCTTCGTCACTCACATCCCTGTTGCCACTCTGAATCAACAAACCCATCTCCTAACTGTGCTGACATCAACTGCATCAGCTTTGTAAATTTGTAAATGTTTAATAGGCGCCGGTGAATGTTGATTAGTTGAATTTTTTTTTCTGCATGGAGGAATTCAATAACATATCTCTGCTTCTGATGCACATCCATGATAGAGGTTGCTTTCTTAAGAGTCTCACACCGTCAATATCTGCAACAGAGATGAAAATTTAAAGTCATGAATGCATAATTTCAGTTATAATAGCAATTCCATTTACAATCCCCTCGGATCCATATGGATGGAATTAAAAAATAGGAGGCATTACTTTTGAAACACACCTCGTATATGTATAAGACAAATTATGAAAGTTTTAAAAGTTTTCAGCTTTTTCTTTCGATTATATTAAGGGTGAAACAGAGTAGAAAAAAGAAAATAGTATCATGGTATGTGCACAGTTATGGAACATGTTTCAATGTTTCATTTCTTGCAGAAAGTTTGGAAGTCTTCAACCAGGAAGGAAATCCAAACAAAACTCTTCAAGGCTTGCATAGAGACGATCATTCTGTACAGCTCAAAATCATGGATACTTATCATGGTGCATAGAAAGCAGGGAAGTGATGGTGAGTCAGTGGTTAGCAACAAAAACTGGTGACCTGGGTGTCCCAAGTTCTAATCCAGTTTGTTCCACAAAAATCACTTTCACTTATGATGTTGGCAACCTTCACATGGTCCTGCCTCGTTTGACAAGAAAAATAGTGGAGAAACCAAACCCAACAATAGAATCCTTAGATTTATATGATAACCAGCAGCAAAAAACATCGTTGTGTGTGTGTGTGAAACAGCACTAATCCTATTTGGATTTAACTGGCTTCCTCCGAAGTTCCATTAGAGTATGAAATTCACACACGGTTTCCAGTCGCACGTATATCCCCGTTAGGGTTAGGTTTTGGCAACTCTTGCAGGGAGATGTCGACGTCCTCCTACATACAGCGCCTGGAATTCCCAAATTGGCTACCTATTTTAGTAATGACTAGGCTCGCCATTGCTTAACTTTGGTGATCTGGTGGGAACCGGTGTGTCCACGTGATTATGCCATATATAAAAATAATAATCAGCGATTGTGAGAAGGATAGTACATGTCACCCATCCTGCCATTTTATATAGAGTTACAGAATTCTAACATATTTCAAAACAATTTGATTGGTTATTTTGTTTTACGGCATATCAACCCTTTTTGGTTACTTAATGCCAACTAGTGATTTGGGGGGGGGGGCCCAAGTTCTTCCAGATATTTCTTCAAAAGTTTATTTATGTTGCTTCAAGATTATTTCATATTGCAGGGGTTATTTTGTAGATAGATGTTTGCTATAATTGGTTTGTATAGCTTTATTATATATTGAAAATTTTTTTGTTGTGTGTGTTTAGATATTTTGTATATTTTCACATTTGTGTTTAGATTTTGTCGTGTATTCCAGTTTTTTTTTTTTTTTAAGGAAGTCCATAATTTTTTTGGTTTTGACTTCTTTGAATATTTTTTCTAATTTTCTTTTGTTGAAATATTTTATCATTTTCGTATTTTTACAATTCTCAAATATGTTTTATAGTCAGTAAGTATCCACATTGGCAATTTGGTTGTTGTTCTTGTTTTAAGAAATAATTATGAGTTAGGTGTGTATGTCCTATGTGAAGTCGGCTTAATATGACTTCTCTTTTGTTTATTTTTTTCCTGTGTCCATTTTTTTAATATTGGGTGTTATTTTGAAGAGTTTATTTTCTTTATTCAGTTTCCATATCTGTTGCTATTTCTCTTTTAAGTGTTTATTTATTCTTGGTTTTATGTCTGTAGAGGGAATTTTGAGTTTTTTTTATCTATGGTCATTTTTAGGGATGACTTTGCTGCTAGGTCAGCTTTGTCTCCTCCTTTTATACCTATGTGGCTTGGTATCCAGCAAAGTATGATTTCTTTTCTTTTTTCTAGATTGTTTATTTTAATCATTATATTTATTATTAGGGGGTTTTCTAGTTTTTTTTCCTTTTAGGGCTATTAATACAGATAATGAGTCAGAGAAGATGATAAATTTTTGGTTGTGGTTTTCTGTTATGATGTCAAGTGCTATATCTATGGCAATTGCTTCGACACTAAAGATACATGCTTCGTTTGATAATCTTTCTTTTGATAGTTTTTCCTGTTATTGCAGCACTGCAGGTGCTTTTTGTGTCCTTGGAGCCATCAGTGTAAATGGTGGTTTGGGAATTTATTTTTAATTTCTGATAGTTTTTCCAGGCAAATGTTGAGGTGTGTTTTTGTTTTAGGGAGTTTGTTAAGATCTAGTATTATGTTGGGTTTTTGTATGGTCCATGGAGAAATTAATCTATTAATTTAGTTTTGTTAAGTTTGTTGAGTGGGATATTTGTTTCTTTAATGATTTGATTCATTTGGAGCCTGAATGCCTTTATTTTGTTTTCATTTCTGCTGAATAATGTTCCATATGATGGGTTTAGTGTGCAGTTGTGAGCTGAATTTAAGTTGCAGGATTTTAATTTAATGAGGTATTGTATAGCCAGATTTTCTTGTCTTAGTTTTAATGATGGTTCATTTGCTTTTACATAAAGACTTTCTACTGGGGAAGGCACCAAGTGTAAGTTTCAGTCCCTGATGGTGTATTGTGTCTAATGTTTGTAGGTATGATTTTCTGGCTGAACCATAGATCATAGAACCATAGCCCAATTTAGATTGAATTATTATTTTGTAGAGTTTAAGAAGAGTTTGTTGATCTGCTCCCCATTTTGTGTGAGACACCATGCGTCGTAGTTGTAGAGCCTAATTGAATTTTGTCCAAAGCTTTTGGATGTGTGGTATAAAAATTACTTTCTTGTCAAATGTTATGCCAAGAAATTTATATTCTTCTACAACTGGTATTTCATCATTATATAGTTTCAAAACTGGGTATAGATGTAACTTGCATTGTTGGTAGAAGTGTATGCATTTGGTTTTTGGTTTTGATATTGTGAAGCCATTTGTTGTAGTCCATTGGAGTATTTTGTTAATGGATTGTTGGAGTTGTCGCTCTATAGTGTTCATGTAGTTTGATTGATAGTTTGATATTGAATAGAGTGACTGAGAGTATGCTTCCTGGTGGGATTCCTTCGATTTGTTTTTTCTGGTTTTGACAGAGTTGGTCCTATTTTTGTTCTAAAGATTCTATCTGATAAGTTTTGGATGAATATTAGGAGTCTGCCTCTTAATCCAAGTTTGTGTAGATCTTTTAATATCCCATATTTCCAAGTGATATTGTATGCTTTTTCTAAGTTGAATGAGATATTCTTTTTTTATGTTAGTTTCTCTGATGTAGGTTTCCAGTCTAATCAAGATGTAATTTGTGCTCATTTTTTTCCTAAAACCACATTGATATTCAGTTATTTTATTATTCTTTTCCAAATACCAGACTAGTCTGTTTGTTTATCAGGTGTTCAATTATTTTGCATAAGCAGCTAGTAAGGCTATTGGTCTATAGTTTTGTGGATTGCTATGGCCCTTGTTTGGCTTGGGGATTGGTATAATTGTTATCTTCCAGGCTTTTGGTAATTTTCCCATTGTCTAAATGTTATTGTGCATGTGTAGTAAGTATTCATGAGATTCCTGAGTGAGTTGTTTGATGAATTTGTATCGGATTTAATCAGGTCCCTCTGCTGTGTTGCGTGACATTTTTATTGAACTTTTTAGCTCTATCATAGTGAACGGCTTGTTGTAGTGTTCCATGTTATTAGATGAAAAGTTTAATTGTGTTGTTTCCTCTTTTGTTTTGATTTTCTGGAATTGTTGATTATTATTTGTTTTGTTTCTGCATAGGTTTTGGCTAGTAAATTTGCTATTTCTGTTTTAGTGGTGGTTTTATTTTATCCTGTTACAAGATGTCTTATAGTGGAGGTTTGAGGTTTTCCGGAAATTTTTCTTACCATTTCCCAAATTTGCTTGGGTTTTGCATTTGAGTTTACTTACAGTCTTTCCAGCTTTCTTTCTTTTTTTTTTTTTTATTTTATTGTTCTGCATGATTTTGCTCTGAGTTTTTTAAATTCAATTCAATTTTGGTAGTTGGTGTGGTCTTGAATTTTCGTAGAGCTGCATATCGGAGTGTTATTGCTTTTTGGCAATCTTCATTGAACCATGGTTTGTTTCTTGATGCTTTTGTTTGTCCTTTAGGTATGCATTCTTTGCTGTAGTGGTAAGGGTTTCTGTAAAGTGATTATCTTCTAGATCTTGATTTTCGTTTCTTATTAATCTTTTTTTGCCTTCTCTTTGGAATTTCTCCCAGTCTGCTCTTTTTAGTTTCCAGTGTATGGGAGTTTCCGCATTCAGGGTGGATGTTTCCAGCACGATTGGGAAGTGATCACTTCCATATGTATCATCATATATTTTCCATGTAAAATCCATAAAAGTTGATGATCCTGATCCAGTGGCAGGGTTTGAATAGGTTGATGTTTTGTTGTTTAATAAGCAAAATTAGTGTTGTTTATGAGCGTTTCCAATGTTTTGCATTTGGAGTCAAGCTTTTTGCTACCCCATATTGGGTTGTGGCTGTCGAAGTCTCCCAGCAAAAGGTAGGGTTTGGAGAGTTGTTCTATAAGGTCGTTTATTTCTTTTGTATTCATAGTTTTATTTGGAGGTATGTATACGGAACAGATAGTGATGGTTTTATGTAATGTAATTTGAGTTTCTATTGCTTGTAGCTTTGTTTTAATATTTATTTTGCCATGGGGTATGTTTTAATATTTATTTTGCCATGGGGTATGTTTTTCCTGATGAGTATTGTTGTATCTCCATTAGTTCTGTGTCCTTGATAAAATTGTATGCTTTGTAGCATTTCATTTGCAGTTTGTTTTTTTTCTTGTAGGAAGGTTTCTTGTAGACAGATAGCAGCAGGGTTTAACTGTGATAGGAGTATCAGTAGCTTGTAATTCGCTTTTATACCCCTACAATTCCATTGTATGATTCTGTGCGTAGTGTTTTGGGTTTCGGCTGTCTATTATTGTTATTATTCATCTGCATATTTTGTTGCTTCTATCAGCTTTCTTGCTTCTGGGAAGGTTTTGTAGGTACTTGCGAATGTTCATCCACTTCCATTTTTTATATTATTTTAGTTTTTTGGTTTGGTATCTCATTTGGTGATATTTTTGGTTTGGATCTAGATTGGGAATGTTGGCGAGATTTTTCGGTTTCCAGGTTTTTTTTAGTTTGTTTTTTTTTGGGGGGGGGGTTGTCTTGAGTGCTTTTCTTGGCTCTTGATTAGTTCGAATTTGTTTTCATCCTCAACCAGCACCATTTCTGTTTAAGTTGATTTTCCTCAGGAGGTTTTGTTTTGGTAGGTGAAAGATCCTTGGGTTTAGTAGTAGTATTGGATAAGTTTGGAGTTTCAGCTTCATCTCTCTGGGACTGGAGATTCTCCTTCAGGTCCTATTTAGTTAGTTAAGTTTTCCTTTAATGTCTCCACTAGTAACTTTAATTCTTTCATCAATTCAGTCAGGTTGTTTTGTACTATCTCTTGTTTTGAGATCAGGCTATTTGTAATTTTAGCTATACTTGCATATGTTGGGGAGCTTGGTGTGCCCTCAACTAGTCTTTTTGCCTCCGAATGTGGTAGATTTCTGATGTGTTTGATTTTTGTTATTTGTTTTTCCTTCTTCCAAACTTCGCATTCCTTTGAATCAGCTGCATGGTTTTGTTTGCAGTTTGCACATTTTGATGGCATTTTGCAGTTGATGTGTTCTCCAATTCCACCACAGTTTTTGCATGTTGGTGGTCCGGTGCATCTATTTTTGTGGTGGCTGAATTTATGGCAGTTGTGACATTGTAATGGGTTTGGAATATAGATTTCTACCTTTTCTATTATATAGCCGATTTTTATTTCTGTGGGAGGTTTGAGGGTATTGAAGTTTATGATGTAGGTGTTCCTTGGAATAATTTATTTTTTTTGTTTTTTTAATGTTTATTCTTCTGACTTCTGTGACTCCTTGCTCCTTTAAGTTATTTTTAATTTTATCTGGCGAGCAAAGTGCAAGTTCTGGACTCTTTATCATGCCCTTTGACGAGTTCAAGGTGATGTGAGGGTAGGTTTTTATTTTGAGGTTATGGATGTGGTTTTGATTTAGGAGTATAGTTGCTGAGAGTTTGTTAGGTACTTCTATAAAGAGGGTGTTATTACTTAGTTTTTTGATTTGCATAGTTTTGTTTATAGATGAGATTTCTTTTTCGATAATGAATGGAGACAATTTGGTGACTGGAGTACTGCTCTCCATACACTCCAAAACAATCAATCTTAGGAATATTTTATGATTATCTAATTCTATATCCGAGTCGGATTCATCTTCACTTTCTGGATGGGGTCTTTTGATTTATTTGGAAGCTATAAATTATATTTTTTTCCCTTCATCATCCTTGCTCCCTACCCTCCTCGGAGCCCTAAATTGGGAGGTGGTTTTGGAGGGGACCAATTTGCGTAAACACCTCAGGGATACAAGGATGATATACTCAAACAGTGAGTGTATCTGCTTACGACGGTTTCTTTATTTACTTTGACCCAGCAAGTTATAATAAAGGGTTGTTGTCGCATCAGGTTTCACTATTTGATTGGCCCTTGCCATCACCTTCTAGTATCAGTATGTTTTGTTTTTGTTTAAAGATGTTTGTGTGTGATGTATTTGTAGTCCTTTTTGTGAGGGTTTACTGTTATTAGGGTTTGGCATGACTAGCCAATTTATCGGGTCGGGCCTTCCCGACTGCCTGTCTAGCCGAAGAAAGGGCCAAAGTGAAGTGTTGTAGACTCACAGTCACTTGGATCCGGATCATGAGGTACTCAGCCACCAGAATCCCGTTCTAGAGCATTACAGGTTGCCACCCACAGCCAACAGGTGGCCCCATTGATGGACTTTTACTAACTGCAGGGGGGCAGTCGGTGTATTCTAATGCCCCACCGACAGGGTTGGAAAATAGGGGTAGGAAGAAAAAAGAAGGGGGAAGGAAACTGTTGTTTTTGTAGAACATAATTAAGTGTTATGAGTAAGTTGCTGGAATCCATATTAAATAGAGAAATAGTCAACCACCTCAGCAGGAATAACCTTCATAGTGACACACAATATGGTTTCCGCTCTGCAAGATCTACCGCAGATGTGCTGACGGTTATATCCCACAGGATTAGTGAATCTCTTGACAAAGGCTTCCTTTCTAGGGCAATTGCTCTTGACATATCAAAGGCCTTCGACAAAGTATGGCATAAGGGTCTACTTCACAAGATTTCCAGCTACAGTATAACTGGAAATGTTTTCTCAATCATTAAATCATTTCTCTCCGATAGGCTCATAAGAGTAGTGGTAGATGGTCAAAAATCGGAGGCCTGCAATATAAATGCTGGAGTCCCTCAGGGGTCAATCCTGGGCCCAACTCTCTTCCTGATCTACATCAATGACCTCCCTAAACACATACTTAAATCATTCGTTGACATCTATGCTGATGACACGACCATCTATGGCAACACATCAAAGGCTGTAAATGACGAAGTTCTATCTGATTCTCTCTCCTCTGATCTCGAGCGCGTGGTTCAGTGGGGGAAGATGTGGCTAGTTACCTTTAATGCATCCAAAACCAAACTCCTATCCTTACATCATCAACGCTCTGATCCCCAGCTGGCATCAATTGTGATGGATGGCTCTCGTCTGGGTGAGGCCCTGTGTTTTGACAAGCTTCTGGGTTTGACCTTTACTCCTGATCTGAAATGGAACACGTACATCAAGTCTGTTGCCAAGGTCGCTGGAAAGATGGTGGGATCCTTCTACCGCTCCAGAAGATATCTCACTACTGATGCAATTCTCTATCTATATAAAAGCCAAGTACGTCCAAGGATGGAATACTGCTGCCATATCTGGGCAGGAGCTGCCAAAAACAGCCTATCATGCCTTGACAGAGTACAAAATAGACTTCGTGGTTTAGTGGGGGATGCCCTTTTCTCTACCCTGCAACCTCTCTCCCACAGAAGAGACGTTGCAAGCCTATCCTTGTTTTATTGTTATTTTCATGGCAGGTGCTCGTCTGAACTCCAATCCCTGGTCCCCCCTCGCCAATCTTTCACGAAAAACACCCGTCTAGCTGAATCCACTGTGAAAAATTTCCCCCACTCTATATCTATGCCTAAATCAAAACGCGGATTTCATGAACAAAGCTTCTTTCTTAGAACTGCACGCCTGTGGAACTCTGTTCCGTCTGCCTGCTTCCCTCCGGACTACAACTTGGATGTCTTCAAGTCTAATGTTAACAAATTCCTAATGAACCGCCCTCTTAAGTAAACATTTCATCAAATCTCCTCACTAATATAATGTACTTGCAATAACCCTTATCCCTGAGTGGCTTCCGGGCCTTGATAAGTGGTGATCTCTGTGTAAAAAAAAAAAAAAAAAAAAAGTTTTACAAAAGAGAATAGAAAACAAAAAACAGAAAATCAATGTAGGTGCATTCCATCTTAGGAAACTAATAGAGAGCCTGATCTGGTAGCACCAGGCAAAAATAATTTCTTTGTAAACCTTTTATAATCAATCAATAAAGAGTTGAGTTTTCTGGAAGTTTTGTCATTTAATTCAGTACTTGAATTTTTCAACTGACCATTATTATTGGCAAGTTTCTTATTCTAAAAAAAAATTTTTTTGTAGAGATTATGTTGGTGAAAAAGTTGTGAGACTAACATTCAAAATGAGAACAGTAGTCTAAAAAATCCAAATAGATCAATCCTCATCTCAAAAATTCAGATACAAAACTGATAATGAAGATTTTGAGAGAAATTTAAACAGAGAAAATATTACTTGATAAAATGATGTGATCAAATTTAATGCAAAAAAAGAGAATTGTAGCGATTATCTATTATATAAAAAGGGTAGTCGTATGTATGTATGTTCATCTAAAAGCCTAAAACTACAAATCAACGATGCACAAATATATTCTTGATCAGTGTTGCTCTGGATGAATAATATATAAAATTTATAAAAAAAAATATTCATTCACTGGGTGTCAACTGGGCTAGGTTTCATCAGGGAGAATCTGTTTTCGATGTTATGTACTAATTTGAAAAGAAAATGCTGACTCATTCCTAGATGAAATCTATTATATAAAAGAGAGTTTTGTGTGTGTGTGTGTGTGTGTGTGTCCAGCTATAGAGGAATGGGCTGGATGAAAGAGAATGATAAAATAAAAAAGGTAGATAAAAGTTTTAACAGAAATGTTACACTTTTGTTCTGAACCATGCCAGGTAGCCCTGCTAGTTGTATAAAAAAAAGAAGAAAAAAATGAAACTTACCTGCTTAACATTTTTGGCAATAAACACAATATACACACAGCAGAAACCAAATTGGGTAAAAGTTATAAAAATATTAATAACGATTCTGAAAAAAGAAAATTTAAATTTTTAGTGAAAATTTTACAAATAAAATGATTCATTTGATATTCATGGAAAAAGTTAATTAAAAAAAAATAAAGTTAAAATTTAATTAAAAAATAAAAATGTTAAAATTTAATTAAACAAAATTGAAATCTGGTAAAAACAAAAAAAAGTATTTCAATTGCATCAAAATGAATTAAAAAGTAAAAAATCTCAAGTTTTATTTTCTTTCATGGAAATATTTGTAACTCTCATTTCCCTTATTTTGTCCTTTAGTCCTCACATTCCGTGTGTGATATTTTCTGACAAAAAGGGAAGAATTGGTTTTCTGGGTTATAATCTATCCATTTAACATTTGTTTTTGACCTTGAACTGTTTTTGGATTATTTATTATTAACTCCTTGCATCAAATAGGTCTAGAGTGATTTCCATAAAAAAAATTAAAATATCAAACAAAAGGGAGCTCAACTGGATTGTAGACATGTGTTGAATCAAAATGGCATCATGGGAAAACAGCTTCTTTTTTGCCTGTTAATGGCTTTAATGCCAAAGTTAGAATTCACTTGAAGAATTCAAAGTTAATAATTAATAGAATGACTCCTAAAAGAATTTGAAGAGAATTTTTATTTTTTATTTTAGTAGAAAGGATCTTATTATTCACGAAAACTCTTAGGAAATCATCTTTGATTCATTGATGATGGTTGGAATATGTTCAAGATCCCATTTGTTATTCATCAGAACTCTTGGGAACGAAGCCTCTGCTCAGCCACTTTAGATTTAACAGATTGGGCATAGGATTATCATGCCATTTAGAACCTTTTTGTAATGGTTATGAACAGTCTAAAAGGTGGCTTTATTTTCAGAGCATTTATTTCTTTTAAGCAAAATAGTGATTTCTGTGAGTAATAGCAGCAACACATTCGGGAGTATACCAAAATTATCTAGTTCGTTTCAGTTTGATTTTTTAGGGATGGTATAAAGCTCTTAATATCAACGATTAACCAATCAGTTATATTTGATGTGATTCCTTTTAAAAATGGCAGCAGAAGAACTTCTAATATAAAAAATATGAGGCTGTTTCACTCAGTCATCGAGTATCGATACACTCTGCAATAGAAAGGGATGTCAGAGTCTTATTACACTTGTGTTTATCAGAAGGTCCCAGTTAAGAAAATTAGGTAAATAATTAGTTAATCAGACATATTGGTCTCTCTCCTCAATGAGTAAACTTTCTCAATGAATAAAACCTTAGCAGCAAGTTTTTATTGTTTTCATACATGAGCAGTTATTTGTCTTAGTTAAAGAGAAGATGAACAGCTATTAGATAACACAACCACACAAAAAATAGCCAGCCATGAACAATCACAAGAAGCAACTATGAAACAAAGATCAACACATAAACACTCAATCCAACACGCATATAGAAAAAAAACTATTTTGTTCAGTTCTTTTCTTGAAGGCTAAAAAAAAAAATTTTTTTTAAATAAAAAGAAAGAAAAAAAAAAAAGACATGTTGACATTGACCATGTGCAAAATTTTGTTTAATGTAAAATGTTATGATAGCTTTTGTTAAAAGGTATGAAGACACAATAATAAGACAAGTATCAAGTATGTGAATAAGCTAGCTATTTGGTTTCTGTTGGATGTTTTTGAAAAGGTATAAAACTTTCAATATCAACATTTAAATCAGTTATATTGGATGTGGTACTAAAAACATTCTTTTCAAAACTGGTGTGCAGAAAAACTTCTGATATGGAAGGTTAGACGTTATCCTACTAAACCATGCAGTATCAATACACTGAGTGATGGGAAAGGATATCACACTTTTTATTTGATTTTAATTGAGACAACTGAGTGATCCGAAGATCTCAATGTAGACAGAACAATGGATGAGCATTGTTCAGAAGAATTTTTCAGGAAAAGATTAAGAAAACCTGCAAAACGTTTGTCAGCATCGACTATGCAAGTAGGTTGTCAACAATTTTGTGTTAGATCATATGCAAGGGAAAAATCATAACTAATTGAGCTTGTTTGAATGGACAAACTATTTAAAATTGTTAACATTAAAGTCACCAGACATGAATACTCATAGAAGGATAAACAGACAAGATATGGTTAATTTTCTTAGAGATACTTTCAAAGATAGTAACTGTATTTATGCAAACGAACAATAGATGGCAAAGAGAAATGCAATACTGTGGGTAAGTGCTACATGGAAACACAAAATAATTTAGGGTCTTTAGAGATGTCCTACCACATGGGAAGCTAATACTAATGTAAAGTGATCATATTTAGTTTAATGTCAGTTTTACATGCTGGCATATCTTGAATAGCTTTTAGAAATTCACTTACAAACCTATTTCTGGCTATCACTCTTTCTTTCAAATCCATCCTTATCATTTCCTCCCATGTTTTTCTTGTTATTCCCCTATGAACTGAACCTGCTTAATTGTTTTATATTGACTAACCCAACATTTTTCATCCATTCTTTTAATGCGGCCATACCATTGAAGTCTCCTCTTCTACACACATCTTCCTATGTTGTCCAGATGCAATCCTCCTCGGAGATCATAAGATCTAAACTTTTTTTTTTTTTTTTTTTTTTTTTTTTACAAAGGAATCACACTTATCAAGCTCCAGGGGCCACTCGAGGATAAGGGTTAAAAAGTGTAAAGTAGTCAAAAGGACAATATTATAGTAATCGTTAGAAGTGTACATTTTGTAAATTGGATTACTTAAGGGGAAGGGCTCATCAAGAACTTGTTTACATTGGACTTGAAGACAACCATATTGTAGTCAGCTGGAAAGCAGGCAACTAGAAGACAGTTCCACAGGCATGCAGTTCTAAGAAAGAAGCTTTGTTCATGGAATCTACGTTTAGGTTTGGGTACAGATAAAGAGTGGGGGAAATCATTAATAGTGTTTTCAGCTAGACGAGTGTTTCTCTTGAATGTTTGGCGAGGAGGGGACCATAGATTGGAGCTCAGATGAGCACTTGCCATGAAAATAACGATAAAACAGAGACAGGCTCACAACGTCTCTTCTGTGAGAAAGAGGTTGCTGGGAAGAAAAAAGGGCATCCCCCACTAGGCTACGAAGTTTATTTTGAACTCTGTCAAAGTAGGATAAGTCCTTTCTAGCAGCTCCTGCCCAGATGTGGCTACAATACTCCATCCTTGGACGTACCTGGCTCTTATATAGGTAGAGAATTGCATCAGCAGGTAGATATCTACTGAACATGTTACCCAAATAAAATCAAAACAAAGAGTTGAGAGACATACATTCACACAAAAGATGTTTTATATTTGTTTAAGAATAAAGGATTACAATAGAATGTTCATGAATATCAAGAGTTCTTTTAGAGTAAGAGTTAGAGTCTTTAGTTGAGATATAGAAGAGTTCCAATGTCTATAGTTTTAGCGCCATGCGTCGCAATGTCGCATAGGTGTGAAATATTGTATCAAAACTTCTCCGCTCAATTATATGAATTATATTTTCTTGATTAAAAGTTATTAAAGAGAGTGTCCATTGACTTTTTTTATATTATTAGAAGGAATATTAGAAAGAATGTTAAAATGTTGTGTGCATGTGTTAGGTTGAGATGAATTTCAGTCAATTCTTTTAGTGCCAATAGGCCTCCGATAGGGCACTGCTGCATGCGTCTGACGAACTGCAAACACTTGTACCTCCCCGACGTGACAAACCCGACAAGCTACTAAGTCTCATCCCTTTACAGTAGAGATCCCTAGGTGCAAGAAAGCCTTTTACTCCAATAGTTTCTTCCCCAGAACTGCGGGTCTTTGGAACTCCCTTCCGGGATTCTGCTTTCCCAACTGCAATGATATGCAGAAGTTCAAGTGTAATGTTAACAAATATCTTTCTACTCTTCTCCCTTCATAATGACCCCGCTAATTAATTCCCTAATAGTAGCCCCCTGCTTCAAAGTGGCACTGTGCCTTGTTTGGGGTGAAAATTGAATAAAAAAAAAAAAAAAAAAAAAAAAAAAAAATATGGAAGAGTGAGAAAAGAGAGCGAAATGTTTGGATTCAACCTTTTTATTTACTTTGTCACATGCTCAACTCGCCTGAGAAACGATGTACAATTGGGCAAGCCGAGAGAGGTGAGCTGCGTGACTATGGCAATCAGCTTTGAGTTTGCAAATGAAAGATATTTAACTATTAAACCCACAAAACGTCTTTGCTGGAGCCACCACATTATGCATGCCTGATAGACTTTTCCTTTGCTTAACTATGCTAATGCTCTGCTGTTTACTGATAAAGAGGTTTTAAGGAGAAAATTTAGAAAAAAGTTTTCATACCTAAAATATGGAGCTGTTCGCCGAAATCTTTGCGGACCTGTCAGAAGACAGCTTTCAACAACTTCTGGATAATCCAAAGCAATTGAAGACGTCCTATAAAATAAAATGAGGAATTCCTTTTTTTTTTTTTTTTTTTTAATATATATATACTGCATTATACTCATACAACCCATACGATAGAAGTTGAATACATTGCAAACAATAAAAAAAAAGGTTAAAAAAGATGAACAAAAAAAAAATTCTGTCAGTTTAATGATGAAGAATGTTTTTCAAGGTTCTTGATAAGTTTGCCAACATCCCGGACAGCTGTGGGGATGTTGCTCAGTGTTTAGTCATAGGGGATAATTCAGATTAGAAGAGAGAAAAATCAGCAAGATCTTGATCAATGCTCTTCAAAGTGCTGTCATAGACAGTGCTGTAGGGATCGATAGTCTAAACATTCAAATCAGACTCTAGTGCCCTCATTTCATAGATGCTTGTCTTTGAAAATGTGACAGATTTTCTACAGGAATTAAGAAAGCACTGGATATGCAATGATTTTCACAACATTTTTGAATGAAAAGCAAAAAATTTGTTTAAAATGAAACCAGCATGATTAACTTGACATACAACTTCACCATGTTATCGATGGAGGGGAAAAGAGGAGGGGGGTAGTAATTGGAATATTCCATTCAAGTGTAACGTTTTGTTATTCCTAAAGAAATTAATGATTCTTGTTAACTTACCGTTCACACAACTTGCGGCTACAATTGACCAATATGTGCATACAGTGAGTTGCTATTGCGCCCAGAAATAAAAGACCGCCAAAACCAAGCTAAAAAAAAAAAAAAAAAAAAAAAGCATGAAACATGAAAATTTCAATAAAATAAAAAGATCAAGGGTGATTATCTTTCAGCCTGCACTCAGGAGGTTATTTTTCCATACATTACCCCCTCCTTCAGGAGAAGGAGTTACAGTTTAGCTTGAAGAAAGTTATGTTTTCCAATAAGACTTTATGGCACATTAAACCGGTGAAACCAGATAATATTACAGAATCAACTCTATTACCTTTCTGAATTTTTGAGATGAGGATCGATCGTTTATACTATTTGGAACGCAGGATTGTAGCCCTTGATATATCCAAAGTCTTTGACAAAGTCTGGTATGGAAATTAAATCATGCGGTAATTTCTGAACAGATGCTAAATATCATTAGATCCTTCTTAGACAAGTGGAAACTCCAGGTTGTCCTTGATGGACGTACATCCAAACAACATGATATAAATGTGGGAGTGCCTAAAGGATTGATCCTTGGACCACTATTATTCCTGATATTCATATGACTTCCCTGATAACACAGTCTGAGACGAGTATATTTGCTTATCATACAATCCTCTTATTATAATAGGCATGAAGGAAAAACGGATGTACATATATTTAAGGCAATGACAGAATTCTTAGAAAAAAGACCTCCAGTCCATAGTGGAATGGAGCCATAAATGGATGGTAACATTTAATGCTAATTTAATGCTAATTCTTTCACTTAATCATTACAAGAAGCTATCTGAACTACTGATTGTCATGACTGATAACACCCTACGTGAGAGTTCTTCCTTCAAATTCCTTGGCTTAACATGGACAGGAATAAATGCATTGGGGACATTTTAAAGGCTGCTGCAAAAAGGTGGGTTCCCTCTATCAGGCTAGAAAACTACTCACACCTGAAAATATCTTATACCTCTACAAAGCCACTATTTGCCTAAGCATGGAATATTATTGCCACATCTTGGATGATACATGTATCACTAGTCTCTCCCTATTTGACAGGGTCCAAAAAAAGAGTCTCAAATCTAATAGGTCCCACACTATCAACTAAGCTCCAACCCCTGTCCCATCGCTGCAATGTTATATCCTTATGCCTGTTTTACAAGCATTTTAATGGAATGTGCTTTAATAAACCTTGTACCTCCTCGATGTATATACCCCCCCCAAAAAAAAAAAACTGTTTAGCAACAAAATCCCATCCCTTTACTGTAGAGGTCTTTCTTCCCTTGAACTCTAGTCCCCTTCAAAGTAATCTCCTCTAGCTGCAATGCACTTGTTGTACCGTTCCAACTTCTGGAAATCCTCTTGTGTGAGCATGTTAATGACCCTCGTCACATCAATGACTCTTGTTCATCTCAATTGTCTCATAACCGCAGTCTCTAAGGTTTTCCTTGAACTTAGGGAATAACTAAAAGTCACAGAGAGGAAGGCCTGGACTATATCTTGATGCCCATCTTGGTCAAATAGTCTGTGACAAGGATGGAGTTGTGGGATAGTACATTGGAAATGCCACTAACCCAATTTGAAGAGTGCTGGTCTCTTCTGACAGAATCTCTTTCTGAACACCCTTAAAACCTCAACATAGTATTCCTTGTTGATTGTCTGTTCAGTGGGAACCCAGTACATGTAGATCATCATACGTTTCTAGGTGGACTTGCTCTGTCTGGCCTCCTTGGATCTGGGAGAGCCAGCATGCTCCCACTAGGAACTGTCTCTTGGTCTCTGGGTCATAGCAGTAGATCAAGCTTTTATTGCAGGTCACCAGAGCATCAAGAACTGCAGGATATGACTTGATCAGCTTGACCAATTCTCAATTTTGTCCCTTACTTTTGAACATTCCTATTTTGAAAATAAATAATTGCTATAATTCTTTTTCTATCCTTTGAAAAGGATCCAAATTTTATCATGTTATTATGGATGATAACGACGACCAGTTGTCAAAATTTTAGCTTTTCACAGTTGTTATTTTTAACAAATATTAGGTTTTAAAATTTTGTCCCTTCGTTTTGGATGCTACTGTAGTTTAACGTCATATCCAGGACCAAAGGTAAAGGAAAAGACATTAATGTTTGGTGCATTTCAGGCCAGAAAGCCAGTATCTTTAGATGGTTATGAACTGGATATGTTACATACGAGAACAAAGCTCAATTATATAATAAAATAGATGTCCCTGCCCGGTGTTACTTGGGTGGAAATAGTGTTGCGTGGAGCACCTAGATAAAAATAGTTAAAAATATATTAAAAGTCACTCTCTTTATCTGTTTCTACCTGGCATTGTCTGCTATCGTCTTTATTTTATTTTCCTTTTTTAAAACTAATTTTTCAAAACATGATTTTTATGGTTTAAATTTACTTTTGAAAATTGAATTTTATTACAGTATCACTTGGTTATTAACTGAATCCAATCGTTTTTAAATTATAATTGTATAAGGATTTGATAAGAATTTTAAAGTTAGTTTTTAAAAAATTATAGGATCAACTCTTTAGGACCGTTCATATGCATCCAAATTATAAGTTTAACTTGTTTCATTTTAGATTCAATAACTACCGGTGTTTTTTCATTTTTACTGGAAATTGCTCCAGACAAGTTATAAAGCCACTTGATGAAAACAGCTAAAAGAAAAACTACCAATTCAAGGTCCAAAACCTACCAACAAGAGGTGTTATATTGGTAAATTCTAACCCAGAAAACAGCAATTCTTCCGCCATTGTCAGAAACATAGCTTGTGGAATGTAAGAACTAATGTACTAAGGAAAGCAAGAGTTACGAGGTTGATAAAAGTAAACCCTAGGTTTTATAGAGAAGATTGTGACAGGAGTCAAATACTCTCTGGAACAATAAAATGATCCAATTATTCTTGCAGCGACATTAGCAACAGATTGGATACAAGTCTTCCATAATAGTGTTGCATTTTCTGAGGAGTATTTCTTTTCATATGCTGATAAACCCACAGTTCTCATCCAGAATTCCTCAATATTAAAAAAAAACAAAAATAAAGAAAAGGCTATATGATATACATATGTGATAAAACAAAAATATCATATTCCAAAAATCACAAAAAAATTAATCAAGTATTTTTATTTTTAGATAAGAAAAAATCCAATTTTATGAGTATCCAAGGAGTAACTGTTTTGCTCGCCATTTTGAAAAAAAAATGCCAAGAAACAAAGGGCGATAACTCAACAAGAATTCACACTTACTAAATTTATGTTGTAATGCCTACAAATTCTCGTTAATCGCTTACAAATTATTTTCTTTATAAAAATAAAATTACTTGATCATTTTAGGTGATTTTTGGAATATCATGTTTTCATTTTTGTCACAGGTACATACATCATATAGATTTTTCTTTAAATTTGTTTTTAATATGGGGAGAATTCTGGACAAGAATCAAACCCACTCAGACACTGATGTTAATATAAAAGAGTGGTGATTGTGTACAGTGGTAATCTCTTAACCAACACATTTCATTGAAATTAGTATAAATTTTTAAAATTACGAAAAATGATCCAGTAAAAAAATATTAAGTAAAAATAGAATTTATTGAATTACTAGCATTTCAGTCCGGCATTGCCCGGGTGTTTGGATGTGTGTGTTGAGCAAAAAAAAAAAAAAAGTTGTAGTAGGAAGGCAAGCTTGAACACGTACCGCGAAGAAGGAAAAGAATGGGGAAAAAACCTGACGTCTTTGCTGTTACGACCACCGCCAAACTGGAAGTGATGTAGGTTTTAATTAATCGAAAGGAGAGGATGACTTTCAAAAATATTGGTGAAAAAAAAGCGACCCCTCCCTGTTGAAAAGTTCCTAGTTAATGGTGAAGAAATTAATGTTTTTAGCCAATTTTTGGGTATTTGTCGTCTGAAGGGTCAAGCTTCAAAACGATACTTATCTTGTGACAATCTGTCACCTCTGTCAAAAGTTTTAGGCAGACATGCAAACATGCATACATATATATATTGGTAGCTCAAATTTTCGACCCAAACCGATTAAAAAGCTTGCCCTATCTCTAAATACTCTTTATGTCAAATTTCAAATCTTTAGATCAGAAATTGTCTGAGTAATTTGGTAGAGACCGCAGAGGTCAAATATTTTTAAACTTTCACCCCTATTATGACCCCTTAACATTTATTGTTTTGGGCTCAAATCAAGTTATTAAGTTAGATACATATCCAAGGAATCTATATCTAAAATTTCAAGTGTTTATACCCAAAATTGGGGGAGGAATTTGGTAGAGTTCTCAAACGTCAAATTGTTGAATTTTGACCCCTTAACAGCCAAATATCTGGCCGAAAACAGATTACAAAGATTTTCCCAAATCTCAGTATCCTGTATATCAAATTTCGAGTCTGTAGACTTAAAATTTTATAGATATATAGATTGAATAAATGTGGAAGAGTTGTGAAACATATTCAGCATGATAAACTGACTTAACTTAAATTGACGTAAAAAAATATCTTTTTTAACAGAATGTAATTGTGGATGATTTTTTTGTTAAAAATACATCTAGCACATCTACAAGATCATTTTTTTGTAATTTTTGGAATTCATACTAATTTTGACAGGACATGTAAGCACATAATGTTTTCATCTGAAATGTGTTGTTTTAAAAGATTACCAATCTACACAAACATGAAAACAGTTATTCCAAGAGAAAGTAAGAAAAAATACATCATAGAAACGATTTATATTTTCATGAGAGAGAGAGAGAAAGAGAGAGAGAAAGACAAATGGATAGCTTGTGTTTTTTTTGTCCAGGAGCGAAAAACTGGTAGCAGATGCACCAGCCCAAATGTGACAGCAATACTCCATACATGGGCAAATGGTGGCCTTGTAAAGATACAGGATACTTTAAGGCGTAACTTTCTAGCACGGTAGAGAGAGCCCACCTTCCTCACAGCAGCCGCAGCAATGCTCTCGATGTATCTGTTCCAACACATGTTCCCTATGAGTGTTAAGCCGAGGAGTTTAAACAAAGTACTTTCCGGTAATTTATCGTTAGCCATAGCTTTTGGTGGTTGAGAAGGTTTCTTGTAATTATTAAAGGAAACAAGCTTAATCTTGTCAGCATTGAATGTCACCATCCATTTTTGTCCCCATTCAACTATTGATTGGAGGTCTTCCTCTAGGGTTTCTGACACTGCCTTACTGTTGCTTAAAAATAGTGAAAACATACTCACCCATAGGCCAGACTGTGTGAATGCATAGGACATAGCCAAGATGCCTGTACCAATATTTCCCTTTAAAAAGTTCATGAGACTAGACATGTTCCTATAAAATGGAAAAATAAAGTTCATTATAGAAGATTATAAATCAATTGATTGAACTTTTACAAAATGACAAAAAAATTTTTTTTTTCATTATAGAAGATTATAAATCAATTGATTGAATGAACAAAATGACAAAAAAAATTTTTTTTTAAACAAGGGAGTCACCACTTATCAAGGCATGAACACTACTCGAGGACAAAGGTTAATGAGTGTACAGTGGTTACTTGGACAACAGCATAATGATCGTTAGTGGTAGAAATTGAATATAATTTGATTATTTAAGGGGACAGCTCAACAAAATTTATTTATATTGGACTTGAAGATGACCATATTGTAGTTAGCTGGAAAGCAGGCCAGCAGAACAGACTTCCACAGGTGGGCAGTTCTAGAAAAGAAGCTTTATTCATGGAATTTGCGTTTAGATTTAGGCACAGATAGAAAGTGGGGGAAATTGTTGATAGTAGTTGTCACTCCTAAAATTGTAAACTAACTCAAATTTATTGCCCTCTATTGTCCTGTCCTTTGTCCCATCATTGCCACACCTTGATTAACAATCCCATTTTAGTTATCTTTGTGTACATTGGTGAACAACTTCCTATCCCTTTGTCCTACTAATAAACGTACTAATTTTGCATTCTATATCAATAGTGCTTTTAATACAGTAGACTTTTTATACCTTGACAATACATGCTAAACCAGTGTTTTCTACTATATCGGATATTACGTTTTATCAACGACATCTTAAGGAAAACGTGCCAAGCATAACCTCCACCACCATCATGGGACGGAAAAGGAAAAAAAAAAGTTTAATTATAATAAATAAATATGTTTTTTTATTAAAAAAAAAATTCTGGACTTATTTGGTCTTCAAATGGTTAAATTTTGAATTTATTATTTATGATTAACTAGCGGGGGTACCCAGCATTGCCCAAGTGTGGAGAGGTGTGGGGAGAGTGTTTAAAACAACAGTAGTCAGACCGGGTGGAGAAAGGGGTAAAAAAAAAAAAAAAATTGGGGGGAGGGGCACCCGGCATTGCCCGGGTATGTGTAGGTGGTGTAGTAAGGAACCCTGGGTGGAGAGAGGAGTTTAAAAAAAAAAAAAAAAAAAAAAGTGGTAGTAAGTAGGCAAGCTCAAGCCAGTGACTGGAAAGCAGAAAAGAAAGTGAAAAAAAATCTGACGTTTTACCAATGCTCTATAATGCGATTGAAAAGAAAAGATGACTTGCAGAAATGGTGTTGGAAAATCCAACCCCTCCCTGCAGAAAACTGCCCAGTTGAGAGTGATGTTTTTGGCCAATTTTTTTATATTTATCGTCCGAAGGGTAGAGCTTTAAAACGATACCGGTTTCGTCAGAATCCGTCACCTCTGCCGAAAGTTGTGAGACATATACACACACACACATTTTGCCTTTTATATATATATAAAATTGTCCGGCGTTGCCCGGGTGTTTAGAGGTGTGTGTTGAGAAAAAAAAAAAAAAGAAAAAGTTGTAGTAGGCAGGCAGGCTCGAACCCATAATGTGAAGGCGGAAAAGAAAGTGGAGGTGTGTGTAAGGGTGTTGGTTGAGCAAAAAAGAGTAGTAAGCAGGCTCGAACACGTAACATGCTAGAGGAAAAAGAGATGAAAAAAAAACAAGCGTTCTTATCGATGTGCCTACTGTGGTTGTGACGTCATGGGCGGTCAAAGTAATGCCTTTAATGCAACGTCGTTGACGCGAGGCTTGAATGACTTGCAAAAAATGTCAGCAGAAAATCTACCCTCCCTGTAGAAAACTGCCCAGTTGCAGGTGAGGGAATTAATGTTTTTGGTCAATTTTTTGATATTTGTTGTTCAAAGGGTCGAGCTTCAAAACGATACTGATCTCATGAAAATTTGTTGCGTCTGTCGAAAGTTTTAGGCAGACATACAAACATACATTTAAACATACAGGTGAGATTTGTATTATAGATGGTTTCCATATTGTGTTAAATTCTATACTAGGTCTACTTAGTAATTGATCGTCACAAAACATGTGCTGCTTATTTGAGTCGTTTTAGTCTGCATCGTTCTTCTGTCTATAATTTTTACTTCGTCCCATAATAGATGGTCTCCACTTTCCCTCCATATATGGTAGCTATACCCGATTTTTCAATCTCTCCACATATTATGGCTTTTCAGTGTTTTTGTAACCTTACTCTTTAAGTGGATGACATATCTCATTTTTGTATAGTTTTCCACATTCACATAGGATCTCATACACACGGTTCTTAGTCATGATTTTTCTGTAGGGATTTTATTTGCACAAGATGTTTTTAGAGTCGAATTACTCCTTAATACTGTTCTGATGTCATAGGGATTACATATTCTTTGAAGTTTTTTTCGACAAGACTTTCATGTATAGTATACAAACTGTGGTGAGTTTCTGAATTGTCAATATTTCTTGGAGCTGATATCATGCTCTCTGGATAGTTGTTACGGTAGAGAGTTTCCTTACAACTGCCCAGCTCTTCCTGATAAGCATTGCTACTACATATTGCTTTTACTTGCTGTTGTAGGCGATAGGCGATTCTTTTTTTTACATTATATGGATGGTGGGAGTTAAGGTTTAGATAATATCCAGTAAAAGTTATCAACACATCTAGGAACGATAATTTGGTATTATGCTTTTTTCCATTATGAATCATATAGATGATAGAGTTATCGGCACATCTAGGAACAAAGAACAATAATTTGGTATTGTGCTGTTTTTCCATAATGAATCTTATAGATGGATGAATGGAGTTAATTTATTACAGGAAAAGGAAATGAACGAAAATGGTTAAACTTACGACGTGGCATTGTCCATCAATTCTCGACTTCGAGTTTGAACTTCTATAACAGATGTTTCTGTTTCCTCATTGGGGTCATCTTGACTATTCTCCAATGTCCCAGTGTATAGATTTTCTTGAGACATGGTTTTCATATGGACAGTATTTTTTAATTTGTTCACTGAAAAGAAAAAAAAAAATCCATTAAATTCATCAACAACTGAATTTTATAAACACTTAACTGAAAACCGATTTAAAGGATCTCTTGGAAAATTTCCTATCCTCCATTTTTCATTTAACAAAATGAACTAAACGAGTTGTGTTCACTGCATCATTTCAATGAAAATTGAGTCCATGTATTGCATTAATGATATTTCAATTCATTAAACTGTACTGTATACGCAATATCAGTTGCAAGATCAACTAATTTGCACATTGATTTTGAAAAATGATATTTTATTAATTATTATTTGCTCCTAGACTTTTTTAGCCATCCTAGGATGGAGTACTGCTGCCACATCTTACTTTATGCAACGTTCAATTCCAGCAAACGGTCCCTGCAGTCAACGATGATAGAATGCTGCTCATTATGATGCCAACCAAAAAGACGGGAGATTGTGTAGATTGGGTAGAATTTGGATTATTTAAGGGGGCGGCTCAACAAGAACTTGTTTGCATTAGACTTTGAAGGCTTCCATTTGAGTGGAAAAATAGGGAAACAATGTCTAGAAACCAGGAAGATGTTACCCTAAGAGGATGCCTCCTCTAGGCAGCTGAATGACAACTGCTAACAAAAGATCAACAAGGAGGAGTGACAGTTGGAATTGAATGTTTGAAGCATTAAGGCAATTGCGTTAATGGGTTATATGTGTTCTGATCCTATCAGACAAGCAACTAAGTAAACAAATGACACGTGTAATCTTTAACAAATAATAAACACCTGTTATTTATGTTTTGTTTGTCATGAGGACTCTTCGTTGCGGGTCTGACTGGATGGATTGAAAAACAGCTTTGGTCCAAACACAACATGTAGAATGGTACACAAGGCATGTTCATACTTTTATTTCTAGATCTTTTTTTACTTTTTACTCAAGACCCAAAGGCCACTCGAGGGTAAGTGTTAATGAATGCAAGGTGGTGGTGTAGTAATCATTAATGGTGTAAATTGGGTAGAATTTGATTATTTATGGGGACGGTTCTACAAGAACTTGTTTACATTGGATTTGAAGGTTACTATGTTGTATTTAACTGGGAAGCAGACCACTGGAACAGTGTTCTACAGGCGGGCAGTTCTGGGAAAGAAACTTTGTTCATGAAATCTGCGGTTAGATTTAGGCACAGATAGAGGAGAAAATTATATATAGTGGTTGTAGCTAGTCGGGTGTTGTTTTTTATCTTTATACATTTATTACTTTGCTAGAGGTAAATTATACACTGATGTCAAAGACCAATCAATCATGATGAATGATGAAAGTGATTTTGTTGATAATGAAATACAAAGTTTTATGACTTTGACAGTTTTCAATTTTAGAGATGAGGAATGATTGATTGTATTATTTGGGCTACTGTTCTTATCTTTACAACTTTGGAGTCAATTTTACATTTTCTTTAACGATAGTCTCCTCCAAACAAATGTGAGAAATAGAAATGGCAGCCTGACTTATAAGATCCAGTCTTATTTTTCGTTGTTAAGACCAACTCTTATATTTTATTAATACATAAGAAAACCCATCACACATCTTTTTTGTTGTTGTTATTGTTGAGTGAAAATGAGGTCTCGTGGCTGACTGCATGATATTTATGAGTTTAGTCACCGAAACCGTTTCAAATGAAACCGGTTGACAGTAAGCTTTCTTTGCAAGAATAAACTTCTGTATTTTTTGTTGTTAAAAAGGGTCTGAGTTTTTTTTTTCTTTGGTGAATGCAAGCTTAGTTTTTGCATTCCTTTTGACTGCCGTTATTGGAAGCGGGCTGAGTTTTGGTTGTCATTTCTTTGTTGACTTACTCAAATACTTTCTCCGTTTTGTGATTTGGGACATTTCGTCACAATTTATAAGAGCTGGTCTAATCCAAGGTTAAATAAACTTCTTTTGGAAAAAAAAAAAAAAAATCTAATATGTTCTTCACTGTCAACCAAGCTCCAGCCTCTGTCCCATCACCCAATGCTGTATCCTTATGCCTGTTTTATAAATACTCTAATGGAATACATGGAGATGAACTCTCAGTAATACCTTCTCGGTGTATATACACCCAACTAACCAGACGAGCAGTAAAATACCATCCCTTCACTGTTGAGGTACCTAGATGCCGGAAAGCCTTCTACTCTAATAGATCCCCCCCCCTCGGACTACAGAACTTTAGAATTCCCTTCCTGTTTCCCTGACTATACTAGCCTGCAGAATTTTAAATGTAATGTAAACGGACATCTTGCTGCTCAATTTCCTGCAGTCGTCTGTTAGACACAATCCCAAATAGTAGCTTTTTACATTTCAAGTAGACTTGTTCGAGATGAAAAAAAAAGATACTCCATAAATATCATATTGCTTGCTTAATAGGACGCCCTCATTTTCGGAATACTAAAACATTTTTAATTTGTATTTAACATGTTTAATTTGTATTTGAGTTTGCTAACATTACTTATTAATAGAAGTTCTAACCATAATTCCAAAGTCCATTTCCTTTAAATAATTTTCACTTTCAAAATAATTGCATGAACTATAATTTGTCACATAATCATATGTGTTTTTCTGGGGTTTTTTTTTTTTTTTTGGGGGGGGGAGGGGGGGGTTAAATTCAAAACAAAAAAAATCTCACAAGAATGAGAAAAAGAAATTAGATTTCGATTTTATCGAATGCTACAATTTCTCTAGCATTTAAGATAATCCAAATACTAATGAAAAATTTGGGGTCAGATAAAAAGGATTTGAGGAATTGTACATCAACAAAATTTTGCATCAGACAAAAAGGATTTGGGGAGACTGTACAAAATTTTGTGTTAGACAAAATGGATTTGGGGAAATCATAGATGAACAAAATTTTGGATCATATAAAAAAGAATTTGGGAAAACTGTAAAAAATATTTTGCATCAGACAAAACGGATTTGAGGCATTGGAGATGAATAAAATTTTCGGTCAGACAAAAAGGATTTGAGGAATTGTACACTTAATAAAATTTGGAGTAATATAGAAAGGATTTGGGGAAATCAGATTTTTAAAAAAATGGAGAACAGACCAAAAGTATTTGGGAAAACTGAAGATGTACAAAATTTTTAATCCGACAAAAAGGATTTCAGGAATCATCGATGAACAAAATTTTTGGTCAGACAAAAAGGATTTTGGGGAAATTGTAGATGGTCAAAATTTTGGATCAGACAAAAAGGATTTAGGAAAACCGTAGATATACAAAATTTTGCATCAGACAAAAAGGATTTGGAGAATCATAGATTATCACAACTTCAGATCGAGAAAAATGGATTTGTGAAAAAGAAAAACAATTGCACTTATTTCCATGTATAAAACACAATGTCTACGTGTACCTTATAGAAAGAATGGTTAGAGAATCTACATGAAATTTAAACATGTATTCTTATGTAAAATTAACTAATGAAGATAATTAAAGTTTACTTCCAAGTGGGCTATTGAAGAGATTTTGCCAGGGATAGAGTTTTTCAATGTAATTCCATAATAATTTAGAAATCTTTTTAAAAGGAAAGGGGACAAGAAACTCAAAAATTGTGACTTTAGTAGTGCTTTGGAAGCATCCTTAATTTATTTGGATGATTTCAGTAGTGCTCTGGAGGCCTCATGAATTATATTTTTTCATTCTTCACTTAAAAAACAGGAGCAACAAATTACATTTGCTAAGTGATATATAGTAATCCAGAAGTGTTCAATATCCTAGACAGAGCAGGTGTGTTGAAATGCAGCCTTGCCCAGAAGAACTTCTTTGCTTTTAGTTAACTCAATATTGCCCGGGTGATATGATGTTAATATTCAATAATACTGATAGTTGATGAGTATTGGCTTTAAAAATTGTATCAAAATTTCAGATTTACAAATAGTGGTTGATGTTTTTCATCAGCAGAATAAATTTTCATAATTGAATAAAAAAAATTTTTTTTGTTAGTCATGCCATTGGTTTCAGATGTTAAAAAACAAAATTTTTATTTTCAAACGATTCCATTTATTTCAATAATTAACCTTATCAATATTTTATTTTTAATTAGTCACAAGAAAGAGGGAAACGCTCTTACACTCTCATTGTCATCATGGACACCAGAGAAAATATTTAAGATACAATCTATTTATATTCACTGTTATATTCACTTTCCCTTTCTTTTTGAAAAGTGGCTGATCTACATTCGACTCTAAATAATCAAGTATTCCTGCTAGTTGCTAATAAAATAAATTATACGAAACTTTGAAATAACATTAGTAGAATTATTTCTTTCATTTACTTCTTTCGATGTGTCAGCAAACATATTATGCTGTCCGAATCAAAAACATTTTAATATTAGTTTTTATTAAGTGAGGACTTACTTAATTTCTAAGAAAATAAATATTTTTTTCACAGTTATATTTTTATTAACCAAGGTAAACTTACAAAACTAAATTCAATAATGTACAAAACTATTTGTAGAATGTTCAAATCTCTTTTGTAAAAATGCATTCATTTTTTTTTTTTTTTTTTTTTTTAAGAAAAAAAGGGGAAGAAAAATGGTGGGTGTAAATCATTTTGCTGTTAGAGTTGCTTTCACAAAAATGTGGGAAAAGCTGAAAGATTCGTTTAACAAAAAACGAATATGAAAAAAAAAAAAAATGGCGCAATGATACTCACCACGAGGATTACCTAAACTCATTTTGAAAAATTTTCTGAAAAAATGAAGAGGAAACTAACTCATGATATATTGATAATAATTTAAGAAAATTAACTAATGATATTCAGCATCATTGCCATATTTGGTTTCACATCCATTTCTTCATACTGACCTGTGTTGAACAGCTTTTAGCAATTGACTTCCAAACGAACCTATCTTTGGTCAGGTCTTTATTTATCCCTCTTTCTCTTAAATCCATCCTCATCACAGTGTGTTTGCATGTTTTGGAGGGGTTTTTTTGTAACTTAGTCTAATGTAGTCATGATTGTCCAGATTGGATAACAATAATATTGCACTTTTTTTAAACCAAAATTAAGAAAGAAAAAGTTGCAAAAATTAGTACAGATAGCAACATTATGTTTGGCTGGTTATGCTTTTGTAAGTTTCTTCCATGGATGCTTTGTTTCTGTTTTGTAACATTTAGACACTGACAGATTTAAGTAATAAAGGAAAGAAAAACCTGTAATGCCTAGGAGAAAAGAAAGTTTTCATTAAATTTTCAGGTTTAAAAAATAAAAATAACTGACAAAAATTGAAAAAAAAAAAAAAAAAAACTGTCCTGGCTGGCAGTGTTTCTCACATGGTATGCACGGCATAGATTTGTTAAGTTATTTAAACTGCTGTAAGAATAAAATTATTCTATGAACATATCTGAAAAAAAATAAATAATAAAACAAAACTAACCCCATAAATAATGGTAAAAATCAAATGTAGATTTTAGTGCTTCTGCAGAATAGTGGATTTTGAAACAAATTTATTTCAGGTGAAAACATTATTACATCTTTACATGTCATGTCAAAATTAGTATAACTTCCAAAAATGACAAAATATGATTCATTAGAAGATGTGCTAGATCTAGTTTTTACAAAAAATCATCCCAATAACAGATGAACATTTTTATATTTTGAAATGGCAGATTTTGATTGAAAGTAAGGGAGATAGATCAGGTTGGTCAAAATGGTCGAATGTAGTTACCTCCCCTTTTTTTTAAAAGAAAATTTTCGCATTAACACATAAAATTCTATAAATCGATAAGCTCAATAAATTTTTGTACTGGATTTTCTTTTGTAATTTATACTAATTTTAACAATTTTTTTTTTTTTTTACTTGGGAGGCCACCACTTATCAAGATCTAAAGGTCACTCTGAGATAAAAGTTAAGTGTTGGGTAGATGAGATGGTGCGACAACATGATCAGTTACGATGAAACTTAGAGCATACATTATTTTAGAGAATGCTTCAATAGGAATTTATTCATATCAGATTTGAAGATGACCATGTTATAGTCAATCGAGAAGCAGACACACGGTACTGTATTCCACAGTTCTGGGAAAGAACCTCTGCCCATGGAATTCTCGTTTAGTTCTAGGCACCGATAGGATGTGAGAGAAGTTTTTCGCAGACGAGTATGTGTTACAAACGTTTTACATAGAGGAACCATAGATTGGAACTCAGCCAAGCACCTACCATAAAAGTAATGATAGACTCGCAACGTCTCTCCTGTGAGAAAGAGGAAGAATGGAAGTGAAATGGTCCTTGCCCACTAAATTCCGTAGATGGTTTTGTCAAGACAGAAAAGGGTACTCATAAGGAGCTCCACTCTAAATGTGACAGCAGTACTCCATCTTAGGACATGTTTGATTCTAGTACAGGTAAAGGATTGCAGCGGGAGTAACATACTTTCTGAAGCGGTAGAATTATGAAATTCCGATCACCAGTTTTAGCAATGTCAGTCATTAGTTTTTAGGGATATGTTCACGCTGGTTTTGGGGTTATACTTAAGGGTGTTTTGTAATGGGCGATGCATTTTTGGGATGAGCTGGATTCATAGAGATTTCCAGTGAAAAAGATTTGCAGGCTTTATAATTAAATGTTAGAAAAATGAGAGACATTGTCATACGGTAAAGAAAACAAAATAAGGAGGTAAGAAGGCATATATTCACAAAAGAGATTTTATATATGTTTAAAATTGAAGGTTTACAGCAATAGGAAAAGAATAGGAATGTTTGTGACAATTTTTACAGTTCTTGTAAAAACAAGGAGGTTCATTCAGTTGAGATATTAGAAGTCTGGATCAATTAAGAGCTGTGAGTTTCAGGGGTCAGGAAAATCGTTATCAAACCTTCTCTGCTCATTTTTATAAATTGCAATTCATTGAAAGTTGTTTATAAGAGTTAATGTTCATTTAATATTTTATTATCATTGGAGTTCAGTAAAAAAGATTGGAATATTTCAATAAATAAAGTTTATACAGATTGGCAGATGATAATTCAATGAGTTGTGTGTCTGTGTGTTCGTTAATGTGTGTGTGTCTGTGTGTTCGTTAATGTGTGTGTGTCTGTGTGTTCGTTAATGTGTGTGTGTCTGTGTGTTCGTTAATGTGTGTGTGTCTGTGTGTTCGTTAATGTGTGTGTGTGTGTGTTCGTTAATGTGTGTGTGTTCGTTAATGTGTGTGTGTGTGTTCGTTAATGTGTGTTCGTTAATGTGTGTGTGTGTGTGTGTGTGTGTGTGTGTGTGTGTGTGTGTGTGTAGAAAGATGTTGCCGAGACAAACGCCCAGCAACACCAATCCATAAACTCGGGTCAACTAGTTTATTGAAGAAAAATCTGGCTTTTAAAGGGTTTAGGTAGCTCCCAGAAAGATCATTTCAATTAAATCCAGAAAGTTTTGTTTGGTTCAAAGTATAATTATTTGTTTTTATTCAGTATAGTGTATGCACAAAGGATAGGTGTACAAACACATTTATGCATTTTGATTTTGTACGTCAATGTGTTAACATCAACCATTACAGATGGGTCCTACCATTTTTCTAGTGATTTGCACAACAGATCTGATGTAAATCTTCCATTTCAAGTCAGGGGTCATGATACGCAAGTATATGATAATGTTTTCACTTGAAGTGCATTCGTTTCAAAATCCACTATTCTGCACAATTGCGTAGATTTTTAGTGAATAAATATAAGGAAAAAGTCAATCGCATGTCACAAAAAATTGCTGATGCAGCAACTCGACTGAGCCCTTTGATAATATCAATATATACATTAGACCTTGCTTACTTTATGCACCAAAAATGACAAAAACTTTCAAATTCAATTGAAATACAAAAAAAACTGATTTTAAATTCAAAATAAAAAAATCAATACATTATAAATTCCCATTAATTTCTTAACTGCTTTAGTTTTCATATTGTTTGAATTATTCTGCCTACTGTTCTCATCTTGAGGGTTATTCATACAACGTTTCGCCCGATGTAAACTGACTTTCTCCAGGTGTAGCTTGTCGAAATATTTCCGATTTCACACAATATAGGAATCAATAATTATAAATAATAATAATAATAATATATATAAGGAAAAGAAATCAGGACTGTAAATTAAAATTTACAAGGAAAGTTATTGTTTGACAGAGTACTCTAAAAATTTTTTTTAAGAAATCCTTAAACCAAATATAAGAAGTCAAGTTTTTAAACAAATAGTCGGAATACAATGTCAACAAGAATACAAAGGTAAGTCCACAGTGAAAATAATCCGATTTAGCTGGAGAAGATATCCAATGTAGCTTGAAGGAATATAGAAATCCGCTTGCAGTTGCTGAGAATATCCAAAAAACACAAGGTTGGATCTTAAATTTCAGTCACTAAAAGCTAAGCAGTTCATCACTGGTCAGGCGTTTAATAGCAAACAGACGTTATATTTGAAAATTAGGTTAAATCAAGTTGAATGCACAACTGTGTCGATGTCAAGACAGACACCAGAAATCACCCAGACGAAAAGATGCATGATACGACAGGGCGGAAGGACTTACAAGACCATTCTAATCCTAACATTAATAAGGAAAACACATAAATTTAAAAAAATATAATAAAATCATAGTGATAATAATAGTAATAACAATGGCAACAACAATATTAATAATTAAGATAAATACAATAGTAACAAACCGTGCATGCGTGGTCCCCTCTGGTGTTGCATGTGAGGTGACGCCACAAAACATAGTGAAGAAATGATGAATGTGAGAAATGTGAAGGGCCAACGTTGTCTTCATATTTTCGCCAAGTTTCAGAAAAATCTAATGGATGGAGCAAAAGTTATGAGGTAAAAAGTGTCATTTTTTGCAATTTTGGGGCATTCGTAACCCCTTTTGAGCTCCTGGGAATGTCGAATTCCAGTGAAAATGGACAAACAGTGCAGTTTTGCAACTTAAGATATGAATATTTGAATTCAGCATCATGGAAAACCACTATATAGACATACATATCAAGAGTTTGAGTAATATGAAAAAAGAGCTCCAAAAAGGTATGTTTTTTAGCCCTAAAAGTCCCAGAGGGATGCGAACCAGAATTTTGCCATGGTCACCCATACTGAATTTATATTAAGAACAATAGCCTCCACATTTTGGCCAAGTTTCAGGAAAATCTAATGGATGGATCAAACGCTATGGGGCAAAACGTGTCATTTTTGGCCATTTTAGGGCATTCGTGACCTATTTTGTGCTCCTGGGGATGCCGAATCCCAGTGTAAATGGATAATGGTGCAGTTTCAGGCCTTAACACATGTATATTTGAGTTGACCACCGTGAAAAACCACTATATAGTCAGATATATCAAGTTTTTGTTGAGAAATAAGAAAAAAGAGCCACAAAAAAGGCCTTTTTAGCAGTAAAAGTCCCCAAGTACGAAAACCAGAATTTTGCCAGATTCACCCATACTGGATTTATATTAAGAACAATGGGCTCCACATTTTGGCCAAGTTTCAGATGGATCAAAAGTTATGAGGCAAAATGTATCATTTTTAGCCATTTTGAGGCATTTTTGATCTCGAGCTCCCAACGAGTATTTTCGCCAAACAATTTTTTTTACTGTGCACACCTATATAATGAAATACAATTTGTGGCAAAATTTCAAGAAAAACTAATGGACGGTTATCTAGCAATTGTCCGGAATAATGGATGCACGGACGCCACTGAAAACATAGGTCCCTCTCCGATAAATCAGGGGACCAAAATTTGAATGAAATGATTAAATGCTATAAATTAAAAATTTAGAGTACCATTGTCATTAACAAAAAGTAAAAAATAAAAGAATAATAGGATAATATTATTATCAAATAAGCAACAGTAGCATTACTGCCAATCGAAGCACTGGTTTTAAATTCTGCTACTAATAGTAATGAGAAGTACTAAAGGTTATAATTGTATTGGTCAGTCATAAAATACGCTTAAATATGATGTTTTGATTAATGAGATTTCGTATTTATTATTATATTTTATTGGACCCAACATATAGTACTGATTTAAAAAGTTAAAAAAATGACTTGTGCACCACCACCAAAAATCAAAACCAAAACGTTTAGCTGACAATTTACCTTTTCTTTTGATGTTAATGCCTGAGCTATGAAGACATGTTTACTGCAAGGCTAAAAATTAAAACGTGAACCAATAGCCATCACGTTATGCATGCATATTCGTAATGCCGTCATTCAGCAAATTTCATTATTTTAATTTTCACCGATTTTCCCCGGCTAAAACCCAAATATAAAGTTTTGTATGGGTTTGAATATCCTATATATTAAGTTTCATGTCAGTAGACCAAAAATGGACAGAGAAGTTTGGTAGGCAAAATTTTTTAAACAAATATATATACGCATACATAAAAATGTATAGAAAGAGGTTTGTGTTTACTGTAACTTTTTACGCAAGTATAAATCATGTAGAATTATATGCATCTATATATTATGATATAATGTGTTATTTTCTGTCACGTTTACATCCAGGTCGTTTTTTCTTTGTATTATTTTTTTTTTTACAAGGAAGTCACCACTTATCAAGGCCCGGAGGCCACTCGGGGAGAAGAGTTATTGCGTGTACAGTAATCAATGGGACAATATCGTAGTAATCGTTAGTAATGGAGATTTGATAAAGTGTCTTACTTAAGGGGGAAGTTCATCAGGTATTTGTTTATGTTGGACTTGAAGATATCCAAGTTGTAGTCAGGTGGGAAAAAGGCAAACAGAAGAGAGTTCCACAGGTATGCACTTCTAAGAAAGAAGCTTTGTTCATGGAATCTACGTTTTGATTTAGGCATAGATAAAGAGTGGGGAAAATTACTGACAGTGGTTTCAGCTAGACGGGTGTTTTTCGTGAAAGATTGGCAAGGGGGGGGACTAGAGATTAGAGCTCAGACAAGCACTTCCCATGGAAATAACGATAAAACAATGACAAGCTCACAACATCCTTTCTGTGGGAGAAAGGTTGCAGGGAAGAAAGAAGTTAACTTAGTTCTTCGCAACTTAGTAACTTCCATGGGAAGTTACTAAGTTACGAAGTCTATTTTGTACTCTGTCAAGGCAGGATAGGCTGTTTTTAGCATCTCCTGCCCAGATGTGGCAGCAGTACTCCATCATTGGACGTACTTGGCTTTTATATAGATAGAGAATTGCATCAGCAGTGAGATATCTACTGGAGCGGTAGAAGGATCCCACCATTTTTCTAGTGACCTTGGCAACAGATTTGATGTACGTGTTCCATTTCAAATCAGGAGTAAAGGTCAATTCCAGAAGCTTGTCAAAACATGGAGCCTCCCCAAGACGAGAGCCATCGATTTCAATTGATGCCAGATGGGGATCAGAGCGTTGACGATGTAAAGATAGAAGCTTGGTTTTAGATGCATTAAAAGTAACCAGCTACCTCTTCCCCCATTGTACCAGGCGCTCAAGATCAGAAGAGAGAGAATCAGAGAGAACTTTGTCATTTACAGCCTTTGATGTGTGGCTATAGATGGTCGTGTTATCAGCATAGATGTCAACGAATGATTTAAGTATGCGTTTTGGGAGATCATTGATGTAGATCAGGAAGAGAGTTAGGCTCAGAATAGACCCTTGGGGGACATCAGCATTAATACTGTGGGCTTCTGATTTCTGCCCATCAACCACTACTCTTATGAGCCTATTAGAGAGAAAGGATTTAATAATTGAGAAAACATTTCCAGTTATACGGTAGCTGGAAATCTTGTGAAGTAGGCCTTTATGCCATACCTTATCGAAGGCCTTTGATATGTCAAGAGCAATTGCCCTAGAAAGGAAGCCTTTGTTGAGAGATTCACTAATCCTATGAGATATAACCGTTAGCACATCTGCTGTAGATCTAGCAGAACCACATTGCATGTCACTCAGGTTATTTCTGCTGAGGTGGTTGACTACTATTTTATTTAATATGGATTCCAGCAACTTACTCATGACACACAGGAGATTTATTGATCTGCACTGAGAGAGAGATGACTTAACCTGAATTCTTAAATACAGGGCATGATGAGGTTTTCCAGGGTGTTGGGAAGCAATTCTCCTTAAGACAACACTTAAACAGTTTTGTAAGTATGGGGGCAAGTTCTGGTTGAAGCTTTTTCAACACTATAATTGGAATGCCGTCAGGGCCAGTTGCTTTACTGGAATCAAGGTTCTTGATTAGCTTGGCAACATCACGCATAGATATTTGTATGTTGCATAGTATGTTGCCTGTTATAGGAGGAAATACGGGGAGTTGATGGCCTTCGTCGCATAGGGTAGAATTAGCTGCAAAGTTCTTGGCAAATAGTTTGGCTTTGTCTGATGCTGACAAGATAACCTCAGGTCCATTGATGATGGTTGGGATATAATGCACGCTTCTGTTCAGGATCCTGTTTGCTATTTGCCAGAACTGGTGGGAACTAAGCCACTGCTCAGCTACTTTGGATTTAACGGACTAAGCATATAGCTCTCTTGCATTTTTTATTACTCTTTTACAGTGGTTGCTGGCAGTCCTGAAAGCAGCTCTAGTCTCAGTACATCTATTACGTTGGTAGCTATGGAAAAAGTGATTTCTGCGCGCGATGACAGCAGCACATTCTGGGGAGAACCATGGCTGGCTATTAGGTTTTTGTTGGAATTTTTTGGATGGTATGAATCGGTCTATACCTACAATTAACTATTCGGTCAGGTCTGATACTATAGAGGACACATCCTTTTTAAACATAAAATGCAGAGGTAGATCAGATATAAATGTACGGAAGCTATTCCAGTCAACCATAGAGTATCAATATACTCTACGGTGGAGAGGTAAGTCTGAACACTTGTTGCATTTCATTTTTATCTTAACTGATACAACCGAGTGGTCAGAAGATCCCAGAGAAGATAGAACAGAACATGAACATAGCTCAGGGGAAGTTGTGAGAAAAAGGTGTAGAAGGCTTGCATACTGACTGGTAGTATCGGGCACACAGGTGGGTTCGTGAACAATCTGAGTGAGGTCATAGGCAATGGAGAAATCATGACAGAACCTCCCCTCATCATCTGTCTTGTTTGAGTGGGTCAGCCATTCCACATTGTGGACATTGAAGTCAACACAAATGTGAATGTTAGCCGAGGGATGAGCAGACAGGATGTGGTCAATTTTCTCAAATATGCTCTGAAAGATAGTAACTCCGCTGTTGTGGGGGTGATAGAGGGCAAATATAAATGCAGTGGTGTAAGCAAGTGCAACCCAGAAGCACATATAAGGTAAATTAGGGTCTTCTCTGGCGATATCCCTACCACACAGAAAGCCATCTTTAATGTAGGCACATATTCCATGCCCATGGCGATCTTGGGGGTCAGATTTAGATGTTAAGTTAGAGTATCCTCTAATTATGAACTCATCTAGGGAAGTGGTCGGCCCTATGCCAGTTTTGCTTAGAAATAATGTCTGGTTTCATTTCCTGTAATTGGGTTTCAACCTCTGGAAGGTTGGAACATAGACCCCTGATGTTGGAGAAGGAGACATGGTAGTAAGGGAGAATGGGGTTCTAGGTTTGTTCGTGTTTTTTTTCTGGAGATAATTTATGTTGAGGTTTTGGGATTTGTGTAACAAGTCGACAGACTTGGTTAAAGCAGATTAGAGAGGGAAAGCAAGAGAGAAAAGGACAGGAATTTTTTTTTTTTTCTGTCACACATAAGGTAAAGCTGTAACAATTACCCACTAGTATGGTATCAAGAGGCCCCACCAGAAACTACTGCACAGTCCAAAATCCAAATGGCAATATAGCAGCCTCAGTACTTTGCACCTAATAGATTAGCCTCTTTAGTGGTTAATCCAAGGTTCGGGTTTCTGACTATCAGGCGGATAACGTCAGCCCAGATGAAATGTTTACCTCCAGCACCCTTACTAGTGACGTGGCCACAAGGATAGACATAGAAACAGAAAAATTTCCAACAGCTCAGGCTACTGTTCACAAAGTATTACCGACCTGGAAAGCAGCTTTTTCTTCACCCTTTGTCAGAAAAATCATTCATTGGACAAATAAGGAGAAGCGAGAGTTACTGGAGCTGCCGATAACACATCCACATGCATTATCTACTCTCCATTTAAAAAAAAAAAAAAGTAAAGGTTAAAAATAAAAAGGTCAGAGATGAAAAGGTCAGATGAAAAGGTTAGAGATAAAGAGATTAAAGATAAAGAGGTTAGAAAAAAAATGTTAGGTACGAGGAACTTATTAATATCGTTAATATAGTTTAATTGTTATGTATTTCCATTTCTTGTAATAAATAATTTTGCCAACAATTCTTCATAATTTTGGTTTCGATTATAGCTGATAGCACTTAAGTCATCTATTTTTTTATAATTTTACCAAGAATTCCTCATAAGTTTTAGCTTCGGTTTCAATTATAGCTAATGGCACTCCAATATTTTTTTAAAATAATTTTATCAAGAATTCTTTCTAAGTCTTGGTTGCAATTTTAGCTGATGGCACCTTAGTAATCTATTTTTTTTATAAATAATTTTATCAAGAATTCTTTATAAGTTTTGGTTTCAGTTTCGATTATAGCTGAAGGAACTAAATATATATATATGTCATCCACATACAGTACTGTTTCGCTGCATCACAGTTCATCAGTGCGGCTAGACAGGCAACTACCTCAAGCCAGGATCGAATCCCGACCGCCTAAATGACAGTCAAGGCTTCTTACCATTACGCTATTTGGCTGCTGCTGTGTGGGTAGTGAATTAACGATCATCCAAATGCCTAAGCTCGATTTGTTTATACAAAGAGCATCGCTTAATACGCTAATGGCAGTTTTTTTTTTTTTTATATTACATTTTCACCCCATACAAGGCACATTGCCACTTTGGTGTAGGGGGCTACTAACAGGGGCAACAACTACTGGGGTACTATGTAGGGATTTGGGCAGCAAGATGTTGGTTCACGTTGCACTTGAACTTCTGCACGTAAGTACAGTTGGGGAAACAGAGACCTGGAATGGAATTCCAAAGTCCAGCGGTTCTGGGGAAGAAACTACTAGAGTAGAAAGATCTTTTACATCTAGGGATTTCTACAGTGTGGGGGTGGGATTTTGCAGCCTGTCGGGTCTGTCGAGGGTGTTCACGTCGTGGGGGCACAAGTGCTTGCAGTTCGTCAGAGCATTCACCATTATAATACTTGTAGAACAGGCAGAGGGATGCAACGTTTCATCGATGGGACAGAGGCTGAAGCTTAGATGCCAGTTCAGGGCCTATCAGATTGGCGACTCTCTTTTGAACCTTGTCAAGGAGCGAGAGACTAGTAGCCGATACACCAGCCCAAATATGACAGCAATACTCCATACATGGGCGAATGGTTGCCTTATAGAGGTACAGGATACTTTCTGGTGTTAGTAGTTTTCTAGCACTGTAGAGAGAGCCCACTTTCCTTGCAGTGGCCATTCAGGCAACGCCGGGCACTCAGGCTAGTATAGATATTTTTTTTATTTTCAAAATCGCAACTAGTGAATATAATTATACGTAATAGTTAACTAAAGATGCTAATCCCATAAGAAAACCGAAAAAAAAAACAAAAAACAAAAAAAAAACAATAGGGAATTAATTAAAATGAATGTTTAAAAGAATATGCAAATTAGCTAGATTTTTTGCAGATGAATGCAAAACAAAGTTGCATTTTCTTTATAAATAGAAAAAAAGGGTTTTTAATATGAATATCAAAACACAAAAAAAAAAAAAAAAAAATTTATAGGAGTATATATATATATATATATATATATATATATATATATGCAGCATTCTTTCTTTTAGGCGTATTTCATTGAATAAAATAGACATTTTGTGCCTGCTGATACTGGTTTGGATCCTTTCCATCTCCCAAATTAATTTCTTTGCTTCTAGCAAATGGCTTTCCAATCTTCTGTGAGAAAGAGGAAGTAGGAAGATGAAAAAGTCCTTGCCTACTAAATTATCAATCTTTATTTAAAAAATTCTGAGGCATAATCTTAAATTGAAGAATGCAACAACGAAATGTCAGTTGTCTCTCTGCCAGCAGTCTAATTCTATCAAGAAGCTTTTGATATGGATTTAGGCAAGCCCGTTCCCCCGTTCCACAGCAGACATCCTAACTGTAATCTTTAAACGTATGTACCATTCACTGGACAAAGCAGGGGGAGAGTAGAGGGGTAGCTCTAGATATATCTAAGGCTTTTGACAGAGTATGGCATGAAGTTCTTCTCAGGAAAATCAGATCATACGCTATCACTGGTAGAATACTTAACATAATTAAATCCTTCTTAGATAAGAGAAAAATTCAGGTTGTCTGCGACAGTCATATATCTAAACAATGATATAAATGTGGGAGTGCATAAGGGTCTCTCCTTGGACCTCTATTATTCCTAATATTCATAAATGACCTCTCTGACAAACTTGCCTGTGAGATGGGTATATATGTTGATGACATCACATTCTGTAACAGACACGACAGGAAAACAAATGAACACATATCTAAAGAAATGGCAGAAACACTAGAGGACGACCTCCAATCTGTAGTGGAATGGGAGCAAAAATGGATGGTCACATTCAATGCTGCCAAGACTAAACTTGTTTCCTTCAATAATTACAAGAAACTTTCTCTACCACCAATAGCAATGGCCAAAGACTCTTTATTTGAAAGTACATCTTTTAAACTCCTCGGCCTAACGTTCACAGGAAACGTGTTGGAATAATTACATTGAGAGCATTGCTAGGACCGCTGCGAAGAAGGTAGGTTCTCTCTACCATGTTAGAAAGCTACTAACTCCCGAAAGTATCCTGTACCTATATAAGGCCACCATTCGCCCATGTATGGAGTACTGTTGTCATATTTGGGCTGGTGCATCTGCTACTAGTCTCTTGCTACTAAACAAGGTTCAAAAGAGAGTCACCAACCTGATAGGTCCTGAACTGTCATCTAAGCTTCAGACTCTGTCCCATCAACGAAATGTTGCATCCCTCTGCCTGTTCTACAAGTACTTTAACGATGAATGCTTTGACGAACTGCAAGCACTTGCATCCCCTCAACGTAAATCCCCCTGACAAATCGACAAGCAGCTAAATCCCACCCCTTCACAGTAGAGATCCCTAGATGTAAGAGAGCTTTCTACTCCAGTAGTTTCTTCCCCAGAACCGCTAGACTTTGGAATTCCCTTCCGGGTTCCCGTTTCCCCAACTGTAGTGACATGCAGAAGTTCAAGTGTAACGTAAACCGACATCTTGCTGCCCAACTCCCCACATAGTACCCCTGTAGCTTATGTCCCTGATAGTAGCCCCCTACATCAAAGTGGCAATGTGCCTTGTTTGAGGTAAAAATGTAATAAAAAAATTTTTTTTTAAAGTTCCAATCTAGTTCTGACATGCGGTCCTTCCTACACATTTGGATAATTCTGCTTTTTCATATCTCCATGCATTAAAAACTTGT